>NW_026016761.1:0-116730 GCF_020379485.1 Brassica napus | reverse complement strand
TTTGAAAGTGATAGCTTCTCATCCCTAACTCCTATGAGATTTATTCAACTTCTGGTGATTCTCCACTACTTTATGTATCAAAATCAAGCTTCTTACATCGCGATTATCCTGGTTATTAGAATGACAAAGAAGCTGTCATATTCCCAACAGAAAAACTGGGATCACCTGATTTGAAAGTGGGATAGCTTCTTCATCCTAACTCCTATGAGATTTATTCACTTCCTGGTGATTCTCCACTACTTTATGTATCAAATCAAGCTTCTTACATCGCGATTCATCTGGTTTGATTAGAATGACAAAAGAGCTGTCATATTCCCAAACAGGAAAATGGGATCACCTGATTTGAAAGTGGGATAGCTTCTTCATCCTAACTCCTATGAGATTTATTCAGCTTCCTGGTGATTCTCCACTACTTTATGTATCAAAATCAAGCTTCTTACATCGCGATTCATCCTGGTTTGATTAGAATGACAAAGAAGCTGTCATATTCCCAAAAGGAAAACTGGGATCACCTGATTTGAAAGTGGGATAGCTTCTTCATCCTAACTCCTATGAGATTATTCAGCTTCCTGGTGATTCTCCACTACTTTATGTATCAAATCAAGCTTCTTACATCGCGATTCATCCTGGTTTGATTAGAATGACAAAGAAGCTGTCATATTCCCAAACAGGAAAACTGGGATCACCTGATTTGAAAGTGGGATAGCTTCTTCATCCTAACTCCTATGAGATTTATTCAACTTCCTGGTGATTCTCCACTACTTTATGTATCAAATCAAGCTTCTTACATCGCGATTCATCCTGGTTTGATTAGAATGACAAAGAAGAAGCTGTCATATTCCCAAACAGGAAAACTGGGATCACCTGATTTGAAAGTGGGATAGCTTCTTCATCCTAACTCCTATGAGATTTATTCACTTCCTGGTGATTCTCCACTACTTTATGTATCAAAATCAAGCTTCTTACATCGCGATTCATCCTGGTTTGATTAGAATGACAAAGAAGCTGTCATATTCCCAAACAGGAAAACTGGGATCACCTGATTTGAAAGTGGGGGAAGCTTCTTCATCCTAACTCCTATGAGATTTATTCAGCTTCCTGGTGATTCTCCACTACTTTATGTATCAAAATCAAGCTTCTTACATCGCGATTCATCCTGGTTTGATTAGATGACAAAGAAGCTGTCATATTCCAAACAGGAAAACTGGGATCACCTGATTTGAAAGTGGGATAGCTTCTTCATCCTAACTCCTATGAGATTTATTCACTTCCTGGTGATTCTCCACTACTTTATGTATCAAAATCAAGCTTCTTACATCGCGATTCATCCTGGTTTGATTAGAATGACAAAGAAGCTGTCATATCCCAAACAGGAAAACTGGGATCACCTGATTTGAAAGTGGGATAGCTTCTTCATCCTAACTCCTATGAGATTTATTCAACTTCCTGGTGATTCTCCACTACTTTATGTATCAAAATCAAGCTTCTTACATCGCGATTCATCCTGGTTTGATTAGAATGACAAAGAAGCTGTCATATTCCCAAACAGGAAAACTGGGATCACCTGATTTGAAAGTGGGATAGCTTCTTCATCCTAACTCCTATGAGATTTATTCAACTTCCTGTGATTCTCCACTACTTTATGTATCAAAATCAGCTTCTTACATCGCGATTCATCCTGGTTTGATTAGAATGACAAAGAAGCTGTCATATTCCCAAACAGGAAAACTGGGATCACCTGATTTGAAAGTGGGATAGCTTCTTCATCCTAACTCCTATGAGATTTATTCAACTTCCTGGTGATTCTCCACTACTTTATGTATCAAAATCAAGCTTCTTACATCGCGATTCATCCTGGTTTGATTAGAATGACAAAGAAGCTGTCATATTCCCAAACAGGAAAACTGGGATCACTGATTTGAAAGTGGGATAGCTTCTTCATCCTAACTCCTATGAGATTTATTCACTTCCTGGTGATTCTCCACTACTTTATGTATCAAAATCAAGCTTCTTACATCGCGATTCATCCTGGTTTGATTAGAATGACAAAGAAGCTGTCATATTCCCAAACAGGAAAACTGGATCACCTGATTTGAAAGTGGGATAGCTTCTTCATCCTAACTCCTATGAGATTTATTCAACTTCCTGTGATTCTCCACTACTTTATGTATCAAAATCAAGCTTCTTACATCGCGATCATCCTGGTTTGATTAGAATGACAAAGAAGCTGTCATATTCCCAAACAGGAAAACTGGGATCACCTGATTTGAAAGTGGGATAGCTTCTTCATCCTAACTCCTATGAGATTTATTCAAGCTTCCTGGTGATTCTCCACTACTTTATGTATCAAAATCAAGCTTCTTACATCGCGATTCATCCTGGTTTGATTAGAATGACAAAGAAGCTGTCATATTCCCAAACAGGAAAACTGGGATCACCTGATTTGAAAGTGGGATAGCTTCTTCATCCTAACTCCTATGAGATTTATTCAACTTCCTGTGATTCTCCACTACTTTATGTATCAAAATCAAGCTTTTACATCGCGATTCATCCTGGTTTGATTAGAATGACAAAGAAGCTGTCATATTCCCAAACAGGAAAACTGGGATCACCTGATTTGAAAGTGGGATAGCTTCTTCATCCTAACTCCTATGAGATTTATTCAGCTTCCTGGTGATTCTCCACTACTTTATGTATCAAAATCAAGCTTCTTACATCGCGATTCATCCTGGTTTGATTAGAATGACAAAGAAGCTGTCATATTCCCAAACAGGAAAACTGGGATCACCTGATTTGAAAGTGGGATAGCTTCTTCATCCTAACTCCTATGAGATTTATTCAACTTCCTGGTGATTCTCCACTACTTTATGTATCAAAATCAAGCTTCTTACATCGCGATTCATCCTGGTTTGATTAGAATGACAAAGAAGCTGTCATATTCCCAAACAGGAAACTGGGATCACCTGATTTGAAAGTGGGATAGCTTCTTCATCCTAACTCCTATGAGATTTATTCAGCTTCCTGGTGATTCTCCACTACTTATGTATCAAAATCAAGCTTCTTACATCGCGATTCATCCTGGTTTGATTAGAATGACAAAGAAGCTGTCATATTCCCAAACAGGAAAACTGGGATCACCTGATTTGAAAGTGGGATAGCTTCTTCATCCTAACTCCTATGAGATTTATTCAGCTTCCTGGTGATTCTCCACTACTTTATGTATCAAAATCAAGCTTCTTACATCGCGATTCATCCTGGTTTGATTAGAATGACAAGAAGCTGTCATATTCCCAAACAGAAAACTGGGATCACCTGATTTGAAAGTGGGATAGCTTCTTCATCCTAACTCCTATGAGATTTATTCAGCTTCCTGGTGATTCTCCACTACTTTATGTATCAAAATCAAGCTTCTTACATCGCGATTCATCCTGGTTTGATTAGAATGACAAAGAAGCTGTCATATTCCCAAACAGGAAAACTGGGATCACCTGATTTGAAAGTGGGATAGCTTCTTCATCCTAACTCCTATGAGATTTATTCAGCTTCCTGGTGATTCTCCACTACTTTATGTATCAAAATCAAGCTTCTTACATCGCGATTCATCCTGGTTTGATTAGAATGACAAAGAAGCTGTCATATTCCCAAACAGGAAAACTGGGATCACCTGATTTGAAAGTGGGATAGCTTCTTCATCCTAACTCCTATGAGATTTATTCAGCTTCCTGGTGATTCTCCACTACTTATGTATCAAAATCAAGCTTCTTACATCGCGATTCATCCTGGTTTGATTAGAATGACAAAGAAGCTGTCATATTCCCAAACAGGAAAACTGGGATCACCTGATTTGAAAGTGGGATAGCTTCTTCATCCTAACTCCTATGAGATTTATTCAGCTTCCTGGTGATTCTCCACTACTTTATGTATCAAAATCAAGCTTCTTACATCGCGATTCATCCTGGTTTGATTAGAATGACAAAGAAGCTGTCATATTCCCAAACAGGAAAACTGGGATCACCTGATTTGAAAGTGGGATAGCTTCTTCATCCTAACTCCTATGAGATTTATTCAGCTTCCTGGTGATTCTCCACTACTTTATGTATCAAAATCAAGCTTCTTACATCGCGATTCATCCTGGTTTGATTAGAATGACAAAGAAGCTGTCATATTCCCAAACAGGAAAACTGGGATCACCTGATTTGAAAGTGGGATAGCTTCTTCATCCTAACTCCTATGAGATTTATTCAGCTTCCTGGTGATTCTCCACTACTTTATGTATCAAAATCAAGCTTCTTACATCGCGATTCATCCTGGTTTGATTAGAATGACAAAGAAGCTGTCATATTCCCAAACAGGAAAACTGGGATCACCTGATTTGAAAGTGGGATAGCTTCTTCATCCTAACTCCTATGAGATTTATTCAGCTTCCTGGTGATTCTCCACTACTTTATGTATCAAAATCAAGCTTCTTACATCGCGATTCATCCTGGTTTGATTAGAATGACAAAGAAGCTGTCATATTCCCAAACAGGAAAACTGGGATCACCTGATTTGAAAGTGGGATAGCTTCTTCATCCTAACTCCTATGAGATTTATTCAGCTTCCTGGTGATTCTCCACTACTTTATGTATCAAAATCAAGCTTCTTACATCGCGATTCATCCTGGTTTGATTAGAATGACAAAGAAGCTGTCATATTCCCAAACAGGAAAACTGGGATCACCTGATTTGAAAGTGGGATAGCTTCTTCATCCTAACTCCTATGAGATTTATTCAGCTTCCTGGTGATTCTCCACTACTTTATGTATCAAAATCAAGCTTCTTACATCGCGATTCATCCTGGTTTGATTAGAATGACAAAGAAGCTGTCATATTCCCAAACAGGAAAACTGGGATCACCTGATTTGAAAGTGGGATAGCTTCTTCATCCTAACTCCTATGAGATTTATTCAGCTTCCTGGTGATTCTCCACTACTTTATGTATCAAAATCAAGCTTCTTACATCGCGATTCATCCTGGTTTGATTAGAATGACAAAGAAGCTGTCATATTCCCAAACAGGAAAACTGGGATCACCTGATTTGAAAGTGGGATAGCTTCTTCATCCTAACTCCTATGAGATTTATTCAGCTTCCTGGTGATTCTCCACTACTTTATGTATCAAAATCAAGCTTCTTACATCGCGATTCATCCTGGTTTGATTAGAATGACAAAGAAGCTGTCATATTCCCAAACAGGAAAACTGGGATCACCTGATTTGAAAGTGGGATAGCTTCTTCATCCTAACTCCTATGAGATTTATTCAGCTTCCTGGTGATTCTCCACTACTTTATGTATCAAAATCAAGCTTCTTACATCGCGATTCATCCTGGTTTGATTAGAATGACAAAGAAGCTGTCATATTCCCAAACAGGAAAACTGGGATCACCTGATTTGAAAGTGGGATAGCTTCTTCATCCTAACTCCTATGAGATTTATTCAGCTTCCTGGTGATTCTCCACTACTTTATGTATCAAAATCAAGCTTCTTACATCGCGATTCATCCTGGTTTGATTAGAATGACAAAGAAGCTGTCATATTCCCAAACAGGAAAACTGGGATCACCTGATTTGAAAGTGGGATAGCTTCTTCATCCTAACTCCTATGAGATTTATTCAGCTTCCTGGTGATTCTCCACTACTTTATGTATCAAAATCAAGCTTCTTACATCGCGATTCATCCTGGTTTGATTAGAATGACAAAGAAGCTGTCATATTCCCAAACAGGAAAACTGGGATCACCTGATTTGAAAGTGGGATAGCTTCTTCATCCTAACTCCTATGAGATTTATTCAGCTTCCTGGTGATTCTCCACTACTTTATGTATCAAAATCAAGCTTCTTACATCGCGATTCATCCTGGTTTGATTAGAATGACAAAGAAGCTGTCATATTCCCAAACAGGAAAACTGGGATCACCTGATTTGAAAGTGGGATAGCTTCTTCATCCTAACTCCTATGAGATTTATTCAGCTTCCTGGTGATTCTCCACTACTTTATGTATCAAAATCAAGCTTCTTACATCGCGATTCATCCTGGTTTGATTAGAATGACAAAGAAGCTGTCATATTCCCAAACAGGAAAACTGGGATCACCTGATTTGAAAGTGGGATAGCTTCTTCATCCTAACTCCTATGAGATTTATTCAGCTTCCTGGTGATTCTCCACTACTTTATGTATCAAAATCAAGCTTCTTACATCGCGATTCATCCTGGTTTGATTAGAATGACAAAGAAGCTGTCATATTCCCAAACAGGAAAACTGGGATCACCTGATTTGAAAGTGGGATAGCTTCTTCATCCTAACTCCTATGAGATTTATTCAGCTTCCTGGTGATTCTCCACTACTTTATGTATCAAAATCAAGCTTCTTACATCGCGATTCATCCTGGTTTGATTAGAATGACAAAGAAGCTGTCATATTCCCAAACAGGAAAACTGGGATCACCTGATTTGAAAGTGGGATAGCTTCTTCATCCTAACTCCTATGAGATTTATTCAGCTTCCTGGTGATTCTCCACTACTTTATGTATCAAAATCAAGCTTCTTACATCGCGATTCATCCTGGTTTGATTAGAATGACAAAGAAGCTGTCATATTCCCAAACAGGAAAACTGGGATCACCTGATTTGAAAGTGGGATAGCTTCTTCATCCTAACTCCTATGAGATTTATTCAGCTTCCTGGTGATTCTCCACTACTTTATGTATCAAAATCAAGCTTCTTACATCGCGATTCATCCTGGTTTGATTAGAATGACAAAGAAGCTGTCATATTCCCAAACAGGAAAACTGGGATCACCTGATTTGAAAGTGGGATAGCTTCTTCATCCTAACTCCTATGAGATTTATTCAGCTTCCTGGTGATTCTCCACTACTTTATGTATCAAAATCAAGCTTCTTACATCGCGATTCATCCTGGTTTGATTAGAATGACAAAGAAGCTGTCATATTCCCAAACAGGAAAACTGGGATCACCTGATTTGAAAGTGGGATAGCTTCTTCATCCTAACTCCTATGAGATTTATTCAGCTTCCTGGTGATTCTCCACTACTTTATGTATCAAAATCAAGCTTCTTACATCGCGATTCATCCTGGTTTGATTAGAATGACAAAGAAGCTGTCATATTCCCAAACAGGAAAACTGGGATCACCTGATTTGAAAGTGGGATAGCTTCTTCATCCTAACTCCTATGAGATTTATTCAGCTTCCTGGTGATTCTCCACTACTTTATGTATCAAAATCAAGCTTCTTACATCGCGATTCATCCTGGTTTGATTAGAATGACAAAGAAGCTGTCATATTCCCAAACAGGAAAACTGGGATCACCTGATTTGAAAGTGGGATAGCTTCTTCATCCTAACTCCTATGAGATTTATTCAGCTTCCTGGTGATTCTCCACTACTTTATGTATCAAAATCAAGCTTCTTACATCGCGATTCATCCTGGTTTGATTAGAATGACAAAGAAGCTGTCATATTCCCAAACAGGAAAACTGGGATCACCTGATTTGAAAGTGGGATAGCTTCTTCATCCTAACTCCTATGAGATTTATTCAGCTTCCTGGTGATTCTCCACTACTTTATGTATCAAAATCAAGCTTCTTACATCGCGATTCATCCTGGTTTGATTAGAATGACAAAGAAGCTGTCATATTCCCAAACAGGAAAACTGGGATCACCTGATTTGAAAGTGGGATAGCTTCTTCATCCTAACTCCTATGAGATTTATTCAGCTTCCTGGTGATTCTCCACTACTTTATGTATCAAAATCAAGCTTCTTACATCGCGATTCATCCTGGTTTGATTAGAATGACAAAGAAGCTGTCATATTCCCAAACAGGAAAACTGGGATCACCTGATTTGAAAGTGGGATAGCTTCTTCATCCTAACTCCTATGAGATTTATTCAGCTTCCTGGTGATTCTCCACTACTTTATGTATCAAAATCAAGCTTCTTACATCGCGATTCATCCTGGTTTGATTAGAATGACAAAGAAGCTGTCATATTCCCAAACAGGAAAACTGGGATCACCTGATTTGAAAGTGGGATAGCTTCTTCATCCTAACTCCTATGAGATTTATTCAGCTTCCTGGTGATTCTCCACTACTTTATGTATCAAAATCAAGCTTCTTACATCGCGATTCATCCTGGTTTGATTAGAATGACAAAGAAGCTGTCATATTCCCAAACAGGAAAACTGGGATCACCTGATTTGAAAGTGGGATAGCTTCTTCATCCTAACTCCTATGAGATTTATTCAGCTTCCTGGTGATTCTCCACTACTTTATGTATCAAAATCAAGCTTCTTACATCGCGATTCATCCTGGTTTGATTAGAATGACAAAGAAGCTGTCATATTCCCAAACAGGAAAACTGGGATCACCTGATTTGAAAGTGGGATAGCTTCTTCATCCTAACTCCTATGAGATTTATTCAGCTTCCTGGTGATTCTCCACTACTTTATGTATCAAAATCAAGCTTCTTACATCGCGATTCATCCTGGTTTGATTAGAATGACAAAGAAGCTGTCATATTCCCAAACAGGAAAACTGGGATCACCTGATTTGAAAGTGGGATAGCTTCTTCATCCTAACTCCTATGAGATTTATTCAGCTTCCTGGTGATTCTCCACTACTTTATGTATCAAAATCAAGCTTCTTACATCGCGATTCATCCTGGTTTGATTAGAATGACAAAGAAGCTGTCATATTCCCAAACAGGAAAACTGGGATCACCTGATTTGAAAGTGGGATAGCTTCTTCATCCTAACTCCTATGAGATTTATTCAGCTTCCTGGTGATTCTCCACTACTTTATGTATCAAAATCAAGCTTCTTACATCGCGATTCATCCTGGTTTGATTAGAATGACAAAGAAGCTGTCATATTCCCAAACAGGAAAACTGGGATCACCTGATTTGAAAGTGGGATAGCTTCTTCATCCTAACTCCTATGAGATTTATTCAGCTTCCTGGTGATTCTCCACTACTTTATGTATCAAAATCAAGCTTCTTACATCGCGATTCATCCTGGTTTGATTAGAATGACAAAGAAGCTGTCATATTCCCAAACAGGAAAACTGGGATCACCTGATTTGAAAGTGGGATAGCTTCTTCATCCTAACTCCTATGAGATTTATTCAACTTCCTGGTGATTCTCCACTACTTTATGTATCAAAATCAAGCTTCTTACATCGCGATTCATCCTGGTTTGATTAGAATGACAAAGAAGCTGTCATATTCCCAAACAGGAAAACTGGGATCACCTGATTTGAAAGTGGGATAGCTTCTTCATCCTAACTCCTATGAGATTTATTCAGCTTCCTGGTGATTCTCCACTACTTTATGTATCAAAATCAAGCTTCTTACATCGCGATTCATCCTGGTTTGATTAGAATGACAAAGAAGCTGTCATATTCCCAAACAGGAAAACTGGGATCACCTGATTTGAAAGTGGGATAGCTTCTTCATCCTAACTCCTATGAGATTTATTCAGCTTCCTGGTGATTCTCCACTACTTTATGTATCAAAATCAAGCTTCTTACATCGCGATTCATCCTGGTTTGATTAGAATGACAAAGAAGCTGTCATATTCCCAAACAGGAAAACTGGGATCACCTGATTTGAAAGTGGGATAGCTTCTTCATCCTAACTCCTATGAGATTTATTCAGCTTCCTGGTGATTCTCCACTACTTTATGTATCAAAATCAAGCTTCTTACATCGCGATTCATCCTGGTTTGATTAGAATGACAAAGAAGCTGTCATATTCCCAAACAGGAAAACTGGGATCACCTGATTTGAAAGTGGGATAGCTTCTTCATCCTAACTCCTATGAGATTTATTCACTTCCTGGTGATTCTCCACTACTTTATGTATCAAAATCAAGCTTCTTACATCGCGATTCATCCTGGTTTGATTAGAATGACAAAGAAGCTGTCATATTCCCAAACAGGAAAACTGGGATCACCTGATTTGAAAGTGGGATAGCTTCTTCATCCTAACTCCTATGAGATTTATTCAGCTTCCTGGTGATTCTCCACTACTTTATGTATCAAAATCAAGCTTCTTACATCGCGATTCATCCTGGTTTGATTAGAATGACAAAGAAGCTGTCATATTCCCAAACAGGAAAACTGGGATCACCTGATTTGAAAGTGGGATAGCTTCTTCATCCTAACTCCTATGAGATTTATTCAGCTTCCTGGTGATTCTCCACTACTTTATGTATCAAAATCAAGCTTCTACATCCATCCTAATGAGATCCTAGGACCCTTCTCTGGATGGTTTGGATAGATCCTTGCATAAACGAATCAAAGACTCAAGTTTATCAAGGCTGTGGATCGAATGGTGACACAAGAGGCTGCGGAAAGGCTCCTTGATACTCCTAGGCTTAGATCGGATATGACACACCTTTCTAAAGCCCTTGGGCGTTGGATATTACACACCAACAGACTGGATACTACTCACCAGACACTCTCTTAACTCGTGAAAGCAAGGGAGAAGAAAACACAAGGTTTAAACAAAAGATAACTTAGATTAGAATGAGGGTTTGTGATACACTTAAATAGAGAGATCCTTGTACATGCACAAGGTCTCGAAAACATAAGAAAACTTAAAGGAACAGGCTCCACACGGTTTCAAAGTAATAACACAACACTTAGACTAAAACATAATATAAGATAGATGATGAAGTCGGTCCAAGATGCCTTAGGCCGAGTTGCATCCAAGATACATCAACTAGGAATGTGTAAGTGAACTTGATACCTCATTAAAAACCTTGATTAGAAAACCCAGTGGGACAAAACTAATCAAGGGAAAAAGAGTATACCAAGCCACTTGCCTAGATGATGATCAGCTTGATGGTAAGATCACATGAATGGTGATGAGTGTGTCTTGGTGGCTCAAGCTTCTACCAAGACAGTCTTCTTGCTTCTTAGAGATCTTCAGTATGTTTCCAACGGCTTCCTTGAGTCTCCTTGTCATTGCACGAGTGATAGGACCTGTGGGAATGGCTAGACAGCTTCCTCTTCAGCTAGTGTATCTTTAGTCTCTCCTTCTTCATCTTTATCAACTAGCTGGTCCATGATCATATCATCCCCTCCCACTTGAAAAGGATTTGTCCTCAAATCTGGCTCATCTGCAATAAAAGGGATCAAGTCAGTAACATTGAAGCTATTACTCACATCATACTTACCTTGCAAATCCAGTTTGTAGGCATTGTTGCTGATCTTCCTTATGACCTTAAAAGGTCCATCAATCCGCGGCATCAGCTTGGACTTCCTTTCATTGGGAAACCTCTCTTTCCTTAGGTGAATCCAAACCTGATCACCCACTTCAAAGACCATCTCACGCCTTCCTTTGTTAGCATGCTTAACATACTGTTTGGTTGTTGCCTCAATGTTGAGCCTAGCCTGCTCGTGGAGTTGTTTCACCATCTCTGCCTTCTTTTTGCCATCAACGCTGACCCTTTCACACTCAGGTAAAGGAATTAAATCTAAAGGAGAGTTGGGATTGAACCCATAAACTATCTCAAAAGGAGAAAACTTAGAAGTAGAATGCACAGCATGATTGTATGCAAATTCACAATGAGGCAAATAGTCTTCCCATGATTTCAAGTTTTTCTTTATGAATGCACGCAAGAGTGTTCCAAGAGTCCTATTAACTACTTCAGTTTGTCCATCAGTTTGTGGATGACAGGTAGTAGAAAACAAGAGTTTAGTACCTAGCTTAGACCAAAGAGTCTTCCAAAAATAACTAAGAAACTTAGTATCTCTATCAGAAACAATAGTCTTAGGCATGCCATGTATGCGCACAATCTCTTTAAAGAACAAGTTAGCAATATGCAATGCATCATCAGTTTTGTGACAAGCTATGAAATGTGCCATCTTTGAGAACCTATCCACAACCACAAAGATAGAATCCTTTCCAGTCCTAGTTCTAGGCAAGCCAACAATGAAATCCATAGATATGTCATTCCAAGGATGATAAGGTATAGGGAGAGGAGTATACAAACCGTGAGACTGAACCTTAGACTTGGCTTGTTTGCAAGTTGCACATCTCTCACATAGTTTCTCCACATCTCTTTTCATCCGAGGCCAAAAGAAATGATCCTGCAAAGTTTTAAGAGTCTTTGCAATACCAAAGTGACCCATGAGACTTCCTCCATGAGATTCCCTAACAAACAAGTCTCTCAAAGAACAGTTAGGCACACACAATCGATTATCATAGAAAAGAAAACCATCATGCCTAAAGTAGTGTCCCTCAGCAAATTTCTCACAAGAGTTGTAAGCTTCTTTAAAATCAGGATCATTCTCATACATTCCTTTAATCTGCTCAAATCCTAATAGCTTAGCATCAAGAGTGTTCAAGAGAACATACCTTCTGGATAGTGCATCAGCAACTATGTTTTCCTTACCTTGTTTATACTTGATGACATAAGGAAATGTCTCAATGAACTCGACCCACCTTGCGTGTCTCTTGCTGAGTTTGTGCTGTCCTTTGAGGTATTTGAGAGACTCATGATCTGTGTGTATGACGAACTCTTTAGGCCAGAGGTAGTGTTGCCAAGTCTGCAAGGCTCTCACCAAGGCATATAGTTCTTTATCATAAGTTGCATAGTTGAGGGTAGCTCCTCCAAGCTTCTCACTGAAGTATGCAATGGGTCTCTTCTCCTGCATCAATACAGCACCAATTCCAATTCCTGAAGCATCACATTCTATTTCAAAAGTTTTATTAAAATCAGGAAGTATAAGAAGAGGGGCATTAGTAAGCTTCTCTTTTAGGCATTGAAAGGCAAGTTCTTGTGCTTCTCCCCACTTGAATCCGACTTCTTTCTTGATTACTTCAGTCAAGGGAGATGCTATGGTGCTGAAGTCTTTCACAAAGCGCCTATAGAAACCAGCAAGTCCATGGAAGCTCCTTACTTCACTCACTGTCTTAGGAATTGGCCATTCTCGTATAGCTCTTACTTTCTCTGGATCAACTTTAACCCCATCTGCACCCACAATAAAGCCTAAAAAGACCAAGTGATCCGTTCCAAAAGTACACTTCTTAAGGTTAGCAAAAAGAGATTCCTTTCTAAGCACATCAAGAACAGCTCTAAGATGTTCTATATGATCATTAAAGCTCTTACTGTATACAAGGATGTCATCAAAGTATACCACAACAAATATGCCAATGAATGATCTAAGAACATGATTCATTAATCTCATGAATGTACTAGGTGCATTGGTTAATCCAAATGGCATGACTAACCACTCATATAGACCATGTTTAGTTTTGAATGCAGTTTTCCATTCATCTCCTTCTTTCATCCTAATCTGATGGTATCCACTTTTCAAATCAATCTTAGAAAATATGCAAGAACCATGCAATTCATCAAGCATATCATCTAATCTAGGAATAGGATGGCGATACTTTACAGTGATATTGTTGATGGCTCTGCAATCAACACACATGCGCCAGCTCCCATCTTTCTTGGGCACAAGTAGCACTGGAACAGCACAAGGACTCATGCTCTCTCGGATATGCCCTTTCTCCATCAGTTCCTCTACTTGCCTTTGTAGTTCTTTGGTCTCCACCGGATTGGTTCTGTATGCTGGCCTATTGGGAAGTGTAGAACCGGGCACAAAATCAATTTGGTGCTCAATCCCTCGCACTGGTGGTAGTCCATTGGGACTATCTTCTGGAAAAACATCTTGATATTCCTGTAAAAGATTGACAAGTTCACTCGGATACTCCGGTGCAATGTTAGTAGTGGTCAAGAGGGATTCCTTATAGATAAACAAAAGGATAGGAAGGTTAGAGCAGAGAGATCTTTTAACATCACCAGACTTGGCATAGAAGTTTAGTTGCTTTGTTGATTCAGCGGGAAGATCTATCTCTTTCTTCTTTTGTAGCTGAAGCTGATCAACCTGAACTTCCTTAGGAGTCATAGGCACAAGAACTGTTTTCTCCCTTTAAACTCAAACGTGTGCTTGTTGGCATACCCATCATGTATCACACGTCTATCTGATTGCCACGGCCTTCCAAGGAGAATGTGTCCAGCTTCCATAGGCAACACATCACAAAGAATCTCATCTTCATATTTACCAATGGCTAAGGGAACCATAACCTGAGTAGATACTCTCATCTCGCCCTCTTCATTGAGCCATTGGAGCCTATATGGTTTAGGATGCTTCTGGACCTTCAAACCCAACTTTTTAACCATAGTCTCACTCGCAACGTTGACACAACTGCCTCCATCCACAATAAGACTACAGACCTTTCCTTGCACTAGACATCTAGTATAGAAGAGATTCTCTCTTTGCTCCATTTCTTCGGTCTTGCTTTGAAGACTCAAGGTTCTTCTAGCAACTAGCAACCTTCCAGCAACCGGGTTGGCAACATACTCCTCTTCTGAACTGTGATCTTCTTCGGCCTCTGTCTCATCATCAGCAGATTCATATTCTCCATTGGCATGAAGGATCATCACACGTTTGTTGGTACACTCATTAGCATAGTGCCCACGTCCTTGGCACTTAAAACACTTCACATCTCTTGCACGCGAGCTTGTAGCTTCCACTTTCCCCTTATCTTTGTTGTAGATGCTACTAGACTTGGCTTCTTCTTTTGGCTGTGGCTTGCTCTCCTTTTGATAGCTCGGTTTATCTTCCTTAGAGGTCTGGTATCTATTGGAACCATAGCTGCCACGCGCATGACTTCTTCTCTTAACTTGTTGCTCCACCAAGATAGCTTTGTGTAGCATCTCCTCTATTTCCAAGTAGTGTTGCATCTCCACTCTATCTTGTATCTCACGGTTGAGTCCACCAAGAAATCGTGCCATGGTAGCTTCACTGTCCTCAGATACACAAGCTCTTAGCATAAGCAACTCCATCTCTTGAAAGTATTCCTCTACAGACTTTGATCCTTGTGTGAGCAGTCTCAGCTTTTGATGAAGATCACGGTGATAATGGCTTGGTACAAACCTCTTGCGCATCACAGCTTTCATCTCTGCCCATGTTTCAATGGGAAATTCACCATTGCGCCTCTTGTTTGTAACCAACTGATCCCACCAGCTCAATGCATAGTCATTGAACTCGGTAGCAGCTACTTGAATCTTCTTAGTCTCTGAGTAATGCTGACAGTTGAAAACGAGTTCGATCTTCTTCTCCCACTCAAGATAGGCATCTGGATCAGCTTTACCATGGAAAGGAGGGATCTTAAGCTTTAACCCTGATAGCTCATTGCGTCTATGCCTCCGGCCCTCATGATCACGTCGAGATCTTCTACTGCTACGTCTTGAACCGGAGCTATGGCTACTTCTCTCATAGAAGTTATCAGTCTCTTCTGATCCAGCATGCTCACGCTGACCTTGTCTGTTTCTTCTTGGCTCATGTCTTGAACCAGATGCTTGTCCTTGCCCATCATGCGGTCTCTGATCATACTTCTCTTCTAGTAACTTCACCATCGCTTCCATCACTTGTTTGGTGATTGCTTCTTGCAGCAATCTATTCCTTCGCACAAAGGTTTCATCATCTTCCTCAGACCCCATTGCTTCCTGATACACGAAAAACTTGAACCAGTAAGTAGTTCAAAAGAAATCAGAACTCAAGATTCAAAGAAACAAAGTATTCAAACAAAGCGGCAAATGAAGATACTTGATCAACACGCGACGATTTGAATTCTATCTTTTCGAAATTGAAACAATAACAGATCAGATTCAACGGATGATGAAATGAGATAATCGAATCCTGATCTATGAATCTAACAACAGATCGAGTCACACAATCACAAGAAACTTTCGGATCAAGTAAAACGATAACGTAATCGACAAGAATGTGAAAAGGTTTTTGTTCAAAACTTGATCGAAATTCTTAGATCTATCAATATGAGATACGAAACAATCAGATCTAGCAATCCTGATAGTGAAACAAGCAGATCAAATGAGAATAAACACACAAGAACCGATTGATCAACAAAATATGAATCGACAAAGAGTAGATCTTAAGAAATCGCAAAAGAGAAATCGAAACTCCCCTTCCAGAGTGCTCTGATACCACTTAATGAGATCCTAGGACCCTTCTCTGGATGGTTTGGATAGATCCTTGCATAAACGAATCAAAGACTCAAGTTTATCAAGGCTGTGGATCGAATGGTGACACAAGAGGCTGCGGAAAGGCTCCTTGATACTCCTAGGCTTAGATCGGATATGACACACCTTTCTAAAGCCCTTGGGCGTTGGATATTACACACCAACAGACTGGATACTACTCACCAGACACTCTCTTAACTCGTGAAAGCAAGGGAGAAGAAAACACAAGGTTTAAACAAAAGATAACTTAGATTAGAATGAGGGTTTGTGATACACTTAAATAGAGAGATCCTTGTACATGCACAAGGTCTCGAAAACATAAGAAAACTTAAAGGAACAGGCTCCACACGGTTTCAAAGTAATAACACAACACTTAGACTAAAACATAATATAAGATAGATGATGAAGTCGGTCCAAGATGCCTTAGGCCGAGTTGCATCCAAGATACATCAACTAGGAATGTGTAAGTGAACTTGATACCTCATTAAAAACCTTGATTAGAAAACCCAGTGGGACAAAACTAATCAAGGGAAAAAGAGTATACCAAGCCACTTGCCTAGATGATGATCAGCTTGATGGTAAGATCACATGAATGGTGATGAGTGTGTCTTGGTGGCTCAAGCTTCTACCAAGACAGTCTTCTTGCTTCTTAGAGATCTTCAGTATGTTTCCAACGGCTTCCTTGAGTCTCCTTGTCATTGCACGAGTGATAGGACCTGTGGGAATGGCTAAGACAGCTTCCTCTTCAGCTAGTGTATCTTTAGTCTCTCCTTCTTCATCTTTATCAACTAGCTGGTCCATGATCATATCAATCCTGGTTTGATTAGAATGACAAAGAAGCTGTCATATTCCCAAACAGGAAAACTGGGATCACCTGATTTGAAAGTGGGATAGCTTCTTCATCCTAACTCCTATGAGATTTATTCAGCTTCCTGGTGATTCTCCACTACTTTATGTATCAAAATCAAGCTTCTTACATCGCGATTCATCCTGGTTTGATTAGAATGACAAAGAAGCTGTCATATTCCCAAACAGGAAAACTGGGATCACCTGATTTGAAAGTGGGATAGCTTCTTCATCCTAACTCCTATGAGATTTATTCGACTTCCTGGTGATTCTCCACTACTTTATGTTTCAAAATCAAGCTTCTTACATCGCGATTCATCCTGGTTTGATTAGAATGACAAAGAAGCTGTCATATTCCCAAACAGGAAAACTGGGATCACCTGATTTGAAAGTGGGATAGCTTCTTCATCCTAACTCCTATGAGATTTATTCGACTTCCTGGTGATTCTCCACTACTTTATGTATCAAAATCAAGCTTCTTACATCGCGATTCATCCTGGTTTGATTAGAATGACAAAGAAGCTGTCATATTCCCAAACAGGAAAACTGGGATCACCTGATTTGAAAGTGGGATAGCTTCTTCATCCTAACTCCTATGAGATTTATTCAGCTTCCTGGTGATTCTCCACTACTTTATGTATCAAAATCAAGCTTCTTACATCGCGATTCATCCTGGTTTGATTAGAATGACAAAGAAGCTGTCATATTCCCAAACAGGAAAACTGGGATCACCTGATTTGAAAGTGGGATAGCTTCTTCATCCTAACTCCTATGAGATTTATTCAGCTTCCTGGTGATTCTCCACTACTTTATGTATCAAAATCAAGCTTCTTACATCGCGATTCATCCTGGTTTGATTAGAATGACAAAGAAGCTGTCATATTCCCAAACAGGAAAACTGGGATCACCTGATTTGAAAGTGGGATAGCTTCTTCATCCTAACTCCTATGAGATTTATTCAGCTTCCTGGTGATTCTCCACTACTTTATGTATCAAAATCAAGCTTCTTACATCGCGATTCATCCTGGTTTGATTAGAATGACAAAGAAGCTGTCATATTCCCAAACAGGAAAACTGGGATCACCTGATTTGAAAGTGGGATAGCTTCTTCATCCTAACTCCTATGAGATTTATTCAGCTTCCTGGTGATTCTCCACTACTTTATGTATCAAAATCAAGCTTCTTACATCGCGATTCATCCTGGTTTGATTAGAATGACAAAGAAGCTGTCATATTCCCAAACAGGAAAACTGGGATCACCTGATTTGAAAGTGGGATAGCTTCTTCATCCTAACTCCTATGAGATTTATTCAGCTTCCTGGTGATTCTCCACTACTTTATGTATCAAAATCAAGCTTCTTACATCGCGATTCATCCTGGTTTGATTAGAATGACAAAGAAGCTGTCATATTCCCAAACAGGAAAACTGGGATCACCTGATTTGAAAGTGGGATAGCTTCTTCATCCTAACTCCTATGAGATTTATTCACTTCCTGGTGATTCTCCACTACTTTATGTATCAAAATCAAGCTTCTTACATCGCGATTCATCCTGGTTTGATTAGAATGACAAAGAAGCTGTCATATTCCCAAACAGGAAAACTGGGATCACCTGATTTGAAAGTGGGATAGCTTCTTCATCCTAACTCCTATGAGATTTATTCACTTCCTGGTGATTCTCCACTACTTTATGTATCAAAATCAAGCTTCTTACATCGCGATTCATCCTGGTTTGATTAGAATGACAAAGAAGCTGTCATATTCCCAAACAGGAAAACTGGGATCACCTGATTTGAAAGTGGGATAGCTTCTTCATCCTAACTCCTATGAGATTTATTCAGCTTCCTGGTGATTCTCCACTACTTTATGTATCAAAATCAAGCTTCTTACATCGCGATTCATCCTGGTTTGATTAGAATGACAAAGAAGCTGTCATATTCCCAAACAGGAAAACTGGGATCACCTGATTTGAAAGTGGGATAGCTTCTTCATCCTAACTCCTATGAGATTTATTCAGCTTCCTGGTGATTCTCCACTACTTTATGTATCAAAATCAAGCTTCTTACATCGCGATTCATCCTGGTTTGATTAGAATGACAAAGAAGCTGTCATATTCCCAAACAGGAAAACTGGGATCACCTGATTTGAAAGTGGGATAGCTTCTTCATCCTAACTCCTATGAGATTTATTCAGCTTCCTGGTGATTCTCCACTACTTTATGTATCAAAATCAAGCTTCTTACATCGCGATTCATCCTGGTTTGATTAGAATGACAAAGAAGCTGTCATATTCCCAAACAGGAAAACTGGGATCACCTGATTTGAAAGTGGGATAGCTTCTTCATCCTAACTCCTATGAGATTTATTCAGCTTCCTGGTGATTCTCCACTACTTTATGTATCAAAATCAAGCTTCTTACATCGCGATTCATCCTGGTTTGATTAGAATGACAAAGAAGCTGTCATATTCCCAAACAGGAAAACTGGGATCACCTGATTTGAAAGTGGGATAGCTTCTTCATCCTAACTCCTATGAGATTTATTCAGCTTCCTGGTGATTCTCCACTACTTTATGTATCAAAATCAAGCTTCTTACATCGCGATTCATCCTGGTTTGATTAGAATGACAAAGAAGCTGTCATATTCCCAAACAGGAAAACTGGGATCACCTGATTTGAAAGTGGGATAGCTTCTTCATCCTAACTCCTATGAGATTTATTCAGCTTCCTGGTGATTCTCCACTACTTTATGTATCAAAATCAAGCTTCTTACATCGCGATTCATCCTGGTTTGATTAGAATGACAAAGAAGCTGTCATATTCCCAAACAGGAAAACTGGGATCACCTGATTTGAAAGTGGGATAGCTTCTTCATCCTAACTCCTATGAGATTTATTCAGCTTCCTGGTGATTCTCCACTACTTTATGTATCAAAATCAAGCTTCTTACATCGCGATTCATCCTGGTTTGATTAGAATGACAAAGAAGCTGTCATATTCCCAAACAGGAAAACTGGGATCACCTGATTTGAAAGTGGGATAGCTTCTTCATCCTAACTCCTATGAGATTTATTCACTTCCTGGTGATTCTCCACTACTTTATGTATCAAAATCAAGCTTCTTACATCGCGATTCATCCTGGTTTGATTAGAATGACAAAGAAGCTGTCATATTCCCAAACAGGAAAACTGGGATCACCTGATTTGAAAGTGGGATAGCTTCTTCATCCTAACTCCTATGAGATTTATTCGACTTCCTGGTGATTCTCCACTACTTTATGTATCAAAATCAAGCTTCTTACATCGCGATTCATCCTGGTTTGATTAGAATGACAAAGAAGCTGTCATATTCCCAAACAGGAAAACTGGGATCACCTGATTTGAAAGTGGGATAGCTTCTTCATCCTAACTCCTATGAGATTTATTCAGCTTCCTGGTGATTCTCCACTACTTTATGTATCAAAATCAAGCTTCTTACATCGCGATTCATCCTGGTTTGATTAGAATGACAAAGAAGCTGTCATATTCCCAAACAGGAAAACTGGGATCACCTGATTTGAAAGTGGGATAGCTTCTTCATCCTAACTCCTATGAGATTTATTCAGCTTCCTGGTGATTCTCCACTACTTTATGTATCAAAATCAAGCTTCTTACATCGCGATTCATCCTGGTTTGATTAGAATGACAAAGAAGCTGTCATATTCCCAAACAGGAAAACTGGGATCACCTGATTTGAAAGTGGGATAGCTTCTTCATCCTAACTCCTATGAGATTTATTCAGCTTCCTGGTGATTCTCCACTACTTTATGTATCAAAATCAAGCTTCTTACATCGCGATTCATCCTGGTTTGATTAGAATGACAAAGAAGCTGTCATATTCCCAAACAGGAAAACTGGGATCACCTGATTTGAAAGTGGGATAGCTTCTTCATCCTAACTCCTATGAGATTTATTCGACTTCCTGGTGATTCTCCACTACTTTATGTATCAAAATCAAGCTTCTTACATCGCGATTCATCCTGGTTTGATTAGAATGACAAAGAAGCTGTCATATTCCCAAACAGGAAAACTGGGATCACCTGATTTGAAAGTGGGATAGCTTCTTCATCCTAACTCCTATGAGATTTATTCAGCTTCCTGGTGATTCTCCACTACTTTATGTATCAAAATCAAGCTTCTTACATCGCGATTCATCCTGGTTTGATTAGAATGACAAAGAAGCTGTCATATTCCCAAACAGGAAAACTGGGATCACCTGATTTGAAAGTGGGATAGCTTCTTCATCCTAACTCCTATGAGATTTATTCAGCTTCCTGGTGATTCTCCACTACTTTATGTATCAAAATCAAGCTTCTTACTGTTGAGATGAGGAGATGAGGAGTGGATACATTGATAGAGGAAGAGTATTGGGTTAGTCAGTAACTTTGGGATTTACCACAGTAACTTTAGTTTTACTGTGGTAACTAAAGTGAGAAGAAGAGAAGTTACCCGGATGGGTTAAATTGGAGTCTAACTGAGGTTAATCCTTTCTTATCCTAAGTGAGACGTTGGAAGAGGATAAGGAAGGATAAGGGATCACTTTGACAGCCTGTATGATGCTGGAAAGGAGAGGATGCTTTTACACTAGTGCAAGCATGTGAGAAAGCACAGCCAAGTGATTCAAAAGGAGTTCCAGTCTGTCCTTTGACTCCACATGCTTATACATTTCGAAAACCCTTGTTGCTCTCTCTATATATACTTGTAAACCTCATCAGTTATTAATTAATGGAGTTTTGAGTATTCTCTCTCTACTTATTCTCTTAATCTCTTTAATCTTACATAAAACAGTATGATTGTTCTTAAACTTGGTTAGAAACACTCTAATACACAAAAGTGTATATGGTATCAGAGCCAGGTTGCTTTAAAAGGAGAGAGTGATTTCGTTTTTCTTGAGTGTTCTTGAGTGTTCTTGAGAGTTCTTGAGATTTTTCAAGAGCTAGATCCTTTAAAATTCAAGCTTGTGTCTGTTGGTGTTTCTTTTGGAGAGTCAGCTTCAAGGGAGTCCTTTTAGGTGTTTAACAAGGTCAGAAGAGGGGTCTAGCTTGTGGTTGAGCTTGGCGTGTGAGATTAGAAGCATTTGAGGGAAGATCTAGGCTAAAGAAAATGGAGCTGCTTCAATCTGGTACAACAAGGCGTGAAGAGAAGAAAGAGAGAGGGATTGAGTGGGGGTGGTTCTCACAAATGAAAACAACTCTGAAAAGGTGTGGAGTTTGGAGAAACCATGAGAAGGAAGAGTCTTTGAAGGGTAAAGCTGCTGAGAAAGATCAGACAGCAAGAGAAACAAGTGGAAATTGCTTTAGTCTTGAAGAAAGTACACTGCTTGAGAAGATTGAAGATGTTTATGAGAACAAGATCAGTCTTAGGAGCGTGTATGAAGTCAAGAAGGTGATCAGTGGAGTTAAACCAGGAAGAGAAGAGTTCAATAACCATGTGAGGAAGCTACAACATTTGTGGGTTGAACTACAAGGGTTGAGATCCCATGTGGATGGGGATACTACACGAGAGCAAGAGATGGTCTTGAAGCTCTTGGCGAGCATGGAGTCATCATATGGGTGGCTGGTGGAGATGGTTCTAAGAGGGGAACAGCTTCCGGAAATGGAAGAGATCTGAAGGGCGTATGAGATAATGAGAGATGATGAGAGGCTAACCATGAGTAGGAGTGAGAGCTCATGGAAGCCAACTGGGAGTAGGAGTGAGAGCTTCCAGAAGCTAACCATGAGTAGGAGTGAGGGCTCATGGAGGCTAACCGGGAGTAGGAGTGAGGGCTTCCGGAAGAGGAGGAGGTGCAGAATGCTATCCAAAGCTTCTATCAACATAGGAAAGGGTAGGAAGAGAGTTGTGGGAGAGTGTTCTTACTCAGCCTACATGGGGCAATCAGTAGAAGACAGTGGGGTGTTAAAAGAGCAGGAGAAAGGGAGTGGAGCTGATGATCGCATCACCAGGAAGGAATGGAGAGTGTTCATGGAACATGTACAAGCCTTAGCAGCAAGCAAGAAGCATGCTATACAATCCGGAGCTTCTAAACCCATTGTGATTGATTCTGGAGCAAGTCATCATATGATCAGTGATAGGAGGCTTATAAGTGAGATCAAGGCTGCAACAGGGAGTGTTATGATAGCTAATGGTGCTATGATCCCAATAGAAGGAGTGGGAAAGCTCAAACTGTTTGAGAAGGACACGGCTGCCTTCTACATGCCTCAGTTCACTTCAAATCTATTATCTGTGAAGAAAGCTACCATTGATCTTAATTGTCAAGTAGTATTCAGACCTGATGAAGTGGAGTTTCAAGATTTGAAGACTGGGAGAGTTATTGGCAGAGGGGACAGCAAGAATCAGCTATACCATCTTCAAATGGCTAAGAATTCTAAACCTTTTGATTCTGTGTGCTTAAGTAGTGCTGTTGATAGGTGTGATAGTATGACTTGGCATGCTAGATTGGGACATCCACATGCTCGTGCAATTGAATTGATCATGCCTAATATGTCATTTAATCACTTGGACTGTGAAGCATGCATATTAGGAAAGCATTGTAGGACTGTTTTTCCAACATCAGAGACTACTTATGAGCATTGCTTTGATCTAGTTCATTCAGATGTGTGGACAGCTCCTTGTTTGTCTAGAGATAGCCAGAAGTACTTTGTGACATTTATTGATGAGAAGTCTAAGTATACTTGGCTTACATTGCTTCCATCTAAAGATAGGGTGTTAGAAGCATTTATGAACTTCCAAGCATATGTATCTAATCAATACAATGCTACTGTGAAGGTACTGAGATCAGATAATGGAGGTGAATACATCAGCAATGCCTTCAAGAGTTATCTAGCCAAGCATGGGATTGTGCATCAGACTAGCTGCCCTTATACACCACAGCAGAATGGTGTAGCTGAGAGGAAGAATAGGCACTTGATGGAGGTTGCTAGATCGATGATGTTTCATGCAAATGTCCCAAAACGGTTTTGGAGTGATGCTGTGCAGACTGCTTGCTATCTCATCAACAGGGTTCCAACTAAGATATTGAAGAACCTGTCTCCATTTGAAGTGTTGAACAAGAGCAAACCTGTCATTGATCACCTACGTGTCTTTGGGTGTGTGTGCTATGTCATGGTTCCAGGAGAGCAGAGAAACAAGCTTGAGGCAAAGAGTACTAAGGCTATGTTCATTGGTTACTCTATCACTCAAAGGGGTACAAGTGCTATGATCCTGAAGCAAGGAGGGTGATGGTATCTAGAGAAGTGAAGTTTGTTGAAACAAAAGGTTATTATGAAGAAAAGGAGTGGGAAAATCTGAAGGATTTGTCTCAAGCTCCATCTGATAAGGCAACAATACTGAGAGTATTGTTGGAGAAGCTCGGGATAGGGATATCCCAGGATCAGGAACCCGGGAGGAGAGAGCCTTCCAATCAGGCTGGTGGAGCTGGAAGAACAAGTCCTCTTGATCATGAGAGGGGGAATGGAACTGAATCTGGTGAGCAAGAGCAAAACCAAGAGGATTCAGGCCTTCATGATCAAGATACATCACAAGAAGTTGAGAACAATGTTCAGTCTAGTGGAGAAGTGGATGAGGGTCAGTCTAGTGGAGAAGAACAAGTCGGACCGGTCAGTTCAGAAGAGGAGCAAGTGGAGCCGGCTAGTGTTCAAACTGAAGATCAGGTTCAAGCTTTGAGGAGGAGCACAAGGATAAAGAGGGATCCTTCCAACTGGGTAAACACGAGAGTGTACTACAATGCCCAGGCTGTGGAGCATCCCTCTCAAGCCATGTGTTCCTTTGCTGAGTTTCCAGAGGAGCATTATGCCTTTATGATTAGTCTGGATGAGAGTTATGTACCAAGGACTTATGAAGAAGCTATGTTAGACAAGGAATGGAAAGAATCAGTGGGAGCTGAAGCAGGTGCTATGATCAAAAATGATACATGGTATGAGAGTGAGCTGCCTAAGGGAAAGAAGGCTGTATCTAGTAGATGGATCTTCACAATCAAGTATCTAGCAAATGGACAGATTGATAGGAAGAAGACTAGATTGGTTGCAAGAGGATTTACACAGACCTATGGAGAGGATTACATTGATACCTTTGCACCAGTAGCAAAGCTGCACACAGTTCGGATTGTGTTGTCCATTGCAACAAACTTGGAGTGGGATTTGTGGCAAATGGATGTGAAGAATGCTTTCCTGCAAGGTGAACTTGAAGATGAAGTATACATGCATCCGCCTCCTGGTCTTGAGCACCTAGTAAAGCCAGGGAATGTATTGAGATTGAAGAAGGCAATATATGGGCTGAAACAATCACCTAGAGCTTGGTACAGGAAGCTGAGTACAACACTCAATGGGAGAGGCTTTAGGAAGTCTGAACTAGATCACACTCTTTTCACCTTGACAGGACCCTCAGGGATCATTGTGATTCTAGTGTATGTGGATGATTTGATTATCACAGGGAGTGATAAGGCAGGGATTCAAGCTACTAAGGAGTTTCTCAAATCTGTGTTTGACATCAAGGATTTGGGAGAGATGAAGTATTTTCTGGGCATTGAGATATGCAGATCAAAGGAGGGTTTGTTTATGTCTCAAAGGAAGTATACTATGGATATGTTGAAGGAGACTGATGTGCTTGGAGGAAAGATAGCCAAGACACCTCTCGAGGAGGGATATAAGGTTCTGCGTGAGGGGGAGGTTGAAGAGAAGCAGCTGTTTGAGGATCCTAAGCTATACAGGAAGATGGTGGGCAAGCTGATCTACTTGACCATCACTAGGCCAGATATATGCTTTGCGGTGAATCAAGTGAGTCAGCATATGCAGGCACCAAAGGTCCATCATTGGAAGATGGTTGATAGGATACTGAGGTATTTGAGTGGCACGTCTGGTCAAGGAGTTTGGATGGGTTGTAATGGCAGTACAGAAGTGGTTGGATATTGTGATGCTGATTGGGCAGGAGATAGAGTGGACAGGAGATCAACTACTGGGTATTGTACATTCATTGGAGGGAACTTGGTCACTTGGAAGAGTAAGAAGCAGAAGGTTATCTCCTGTTCAAGTGCTGAAGCTGAGTATAGAGCCATGTTGAAGCTGACAAACGAGTTGGTGTGGATCAAGGGGATCTTGAAGCATTTGGAGATTGAGCAGAGTACTCCTATGACAATGCATTGTGACAATCAAGCAGCTATCCACATTGCTTCTAACTCAGTCTTTCATGAGAGGACGAAGCATATAGAAGTTGATTGCCACAAGGTGAGGCAGATGATTATACTTGGAGTGATATTGCCATGTTATACAAGAAGTGAAGATCAGCTTGCAGATGTGTTTACTAAGGCAGCGAGATTGAAGACAATGGAGTCCATACTATCAAGACTTGGACTCATTGATCTTACTCCTAGGAGATGAGCCCCTTAACCATGGAGTCTCCACTCTTTTTCCCTCATCAAGGTTTTATCCCATTGGGTTTTCCTTGGTGAGGTTTTTAATGAGGGAGGTCTTCATGGTTTCCAAGCTTGACTTGTTCTACATGGTCAAGCTTGAGGGGGAGTGTTGAGATGAGGAGATGAGGAGTGGATACATTGATAGAGGAAGAGTATTGGGTTAGTCAGTAACTTTGGGATTTACCACAGTAACTTTAGTTTTACTGTGGTAACTAAAGTGAGAAGAAGAGAAGTTACCCGGATGGGTTAAATTGGAGTCTAACTGAGGTTAATCCTTTCTTATCCTAAGTGAGACGTTGGAAGAGGATAAGGAAGGATAAGGGATCACTTTGACAGCCTGTATGATGCTGGAAAGGAGAGGATGCTTTTACACTAGTGCAAGCATGTGAGAAAGCACAGCCAAGTGATTCAAAAGGAGTTCCAGTCTGTCCTTTGACTCCACATGCTTATACATTTCGAAAACCCTTGTTGCTCTCTCTATATATACTTGTAAACCTCATCAGTTATTAATTAATGGAGTTTTGAGTATTCTCTCTCTACTTATTCTCTTAATCTCTTTAATCTTACATAAAACAGTATGATTGTTCTTAAACTTGGTTAGAAACACTCTAATACACAAAAGTGTATACTTACATCGCGATTCATCCTGGTTTGATTAGAATGACAAAGAAGCTGTCATATTCCCAAACAGGAAAACTGGGATCACCTGATTTGAAAGTGAGATAGCTTCTTCATCCTAACTCCTATGAGATTTATTCAGCTTCCTGGTGATTCTCCACTACTTTATGTTTTAAAATCAAGCTTCTTACATCGCGATTCATCCTGGTTTGATTAGAATGACAAAGAAGCTGTCATATTCCCAAACAGGAAAACTGGGATCACCTGATTTGAAAGTGGGATAGCTTCTTTATCCTAACTCCTATGAGATTTATTCAGCTTCCTGGTGATTCTCCACTACTTTATGTATCAAAATCAAGCTTCTTACATCGCGATTCATCCTGGTTTGATTAGAATGACAAAGAAGCTGTCATATTCCCAAACAGGAAAACTGGGATCACCTGATTTGAAAGTGGGATAGCTTCTTCATCCTAACTCCTATGAGATTTATTCAGCTTCCTGGTGATTCTCCACTACTTTATGTATCAAAATCAAGCTTCTTACATCGCGATTCATCCTGGTTTGATTAGAATGACAAAGAAGCTGTCATATTCCCAAACAGGAAAACTGGGATCACCTGATTTGAAAGTGGGATAGCTTCTTCATCCTAACTCCTATGAGATTTATTCAGCTTCCTGGTGATTCTCCACTACTTTATGTATCAAAATCAAGCTTCTTACATCGCGATTCATCCTGGTTTGATTAGAATGACAAAGAAGCTGTCATATTCCCAAACAGGAAAACTGGGATCACCTGATTTGAAAGTGGGATAGCTTCTTCATCCTAACTCCTATGAGATTTATTCAGCTTCCTGGTGATTCTCCACTACTTTATGTATCAAAATCAAGCTTCTTACATCGCGATTCATCCTGGTTTGATTAGAATGACAAAGAAGCTGTCATATTCCCAAACAGGAAAACTGGGATCACCTGATTTGAAAGTGGGATAGCTTCTTCATCCTAACTCCTATGAGATTTATTCAGCTTCCTGGTGATTCTCCACTACTTTATGTATCAAAATCAAGCTTCTTACATCGCGATTCATCCTGGTTTGATTAGAATGACAAAGAAGCTGTCATATTTCCAAACAGGAAAACTGGGATCACCTGATTTGAAAGTGGGATAGCTTCTTCATCCTAACTCCTATGAGATTTATTCAGCTTCCTGGTGATTCTCCACTACTTTATGTATCAAAATCAAGCTTCTTACATCGCGATTCATCCTGGTTTGATTAGAATGACAAAGAAGCTGTCATATTCCCAAACAGGAAAACTGGGATCACCTGATTTGAAAGTGGGATAGCTTCTTCATCCTAACTCCTATGAGATTTATTCAGCTTCCTGGTGATTCTCCACTACTTTATGTTTCAAAATCAAGCTTCTTACATCGCGATTCATCCTGGTTTGATTAGAATGACAAAGAAGCTGTCATATTTCCAAACAGGAAAACTGGGATCACCTGATTTGAAAGTGGGATAGCTTCTTCATCCTAACTCCTATGAGATTTATTCAGCTTCCTGGTGATTCTCCACTACTTTATGTATCAAAATCAAGCTTCTTACATCGCGATTCATCCTGGTTTGATTAGAATGACAAAGAAGCTGTCATATTCCCAAACAGGAAAACTGGGATCACCTGATTTGAAAGTGGGATAGCTTCTTCATCCTAACTCCTATGAGATTTATTCAGCTTCCTGGTGATTCTCCACTACTTTATGTATCAAAATCAAGCTTCTTACATCGCGATTCATCCTGGTTTGATTAGAATGACAAAGAAGCTGTCATATTCCCAAACAGGAAAACTGGGATCACCTGATTTGAAAGTGGGATAGCTTCTTCATCCTAACTCCTATGAGATTTATTCAGCTTCCTGGTGATTCTCCACTACTTTATGTATCAAAATCAAGCTTCTTACATCGCGATTCATCCTGGTTTGATTAGAATGACAAAGAAGCTGTCATATTCCCAAACAGGAAAACTGGGATCACCTGATTTGAAAGTGAGATAGCTTCTTCATCCTAACTCCTATGAGATTTATTCGACTTCCTGGTGATTCTCCACTACTTTATGTATCAAAATCAAGCTTCTTACATCGCGATTCATCCTGGTTTGATTAGAATGACAAAGAAGCTGTCATATTCCCAAACAGGAAAACTGGGATCACCTGATTTGAAAGTGGGATAGCTTCTTCATCCTAACTCCTATGAGATTTATTCAACTTCCTGGTGATTCTCCACTACTTTATATTTCAAAATCAAGCTTCTTACATCGCGATTCATCCTGGTTTGATTAGAATGACAAATAAGCTGTCATATTCCCAAACAGGAAAACTGGGATCACCTGATTTGAAAGTGGGATAGCTTCTTCATCCTAACTCCTATGAGATTTATTCAGCTTCCTGGTGATTCTCCACTACTTTATGTTTCAAAATCAAGCTTCTTACATCGCGATTCATCCTGGTTTGATTAGAATGACAAAGAAGCTGTCATATTCCCAAACAGGAAAACTGGGATCACCTGATTTGAAAGTGGGATAGCTTCTTCATCCTAACTCCTATGAGATTTATTCAGCTTCCTGGTGATTCTCCACTACTTTATGTATCAAAATCAAGCTTCTTACATCGCGATTCATCCTGGTTTGATTAGAATAACAAAGAAGCTGTCATATTCCCAAACAGGAAAACTGGGATCACCTGATTTGAAAGTGAGATAGCTTCTTCATCCTAACTCCTATGAGATTTATTCAGCTTCCTGGTGATTCTCCACTACTTTATGTATCAAAATCAAGCTTCTTACATCGCGATTCATCCTGGTTTGATTAGAATGACAAAGAAGCTGTCATATTCCCAAACAAGAAAACTGGGATCACCTGATTTGAAAGTGGGGTAGCTTCTTCATCCTAACTCCTATGAGATTTATTCAGCTTCCTGATTAATACACTCCTAGGATGCTTCTCTGGATAGTTGGGGATAGATCCTTGCAAGAACGAATCAGAGACTCAAGTTCTTCAAGGTTTGTGGAATGAATGGTGACACAAAGAGTTGTGAAAGGACTCCTTGATACTCCTAGATGCCTAATCCGGATATGACACACCGAAGAAGAGATCCTTAGGTTGTTGGATACTACTCACCAACAAGATCACTCGCCGACTTGGTAACAAGAAGAAGAGAGAACAAAGAAAAGGTTTTGATGAAAAGATAACTTGATAGATGCTAGGGTTTTCGGATGTGGTTTATATAGTGAGGCTTGTACACACACAAGCTCACGGAAACCTAAAGAGAACAGGCTCCCTTTGGTTTAAATAAAAATGAAAGACATAAGGTTTTAAAAGACATAAGTTTTATAAGGCATTATAAGCTAAACCGGGATCATCAAATGAGAGATGTGAAAGTAACATATGGCCTCATTAAAAACCTATCTTTGGAAAACCCAGTGGGACAAAACCAAAGATAGGGAAAAAGAGCACACATATGCTACTTGCTCATTTGATGATCATGTAGAAAAAGAAATGGCTTGGATAGTGGTGAGTGTGTCTTGATTGATCCAGCTTCCTTCAAGACCTTCTTCTTGCTTCCAGGCTATCATGAGTAATCCTCCAATGGCTTGCTTGATTTGTTTACTCTTGGAACGAGTGATAGGACCTTCTGGTATAGCTAGGACATCTTCATCAGCTGGATCATCTATCGTCTCATTGTCTTCTTTATCTGACTGGTCCATGATCACATCATCCCCTCCCTCTTGAAAAGGATTTGTCCTCAAATCAAGCTCATCTGCAACAAAAGGAATCAAGTCAGTAACATTGAAACTGTTGCTTATATCATACTTACCTTGAAGATCAAGCTTGTAGGCATTGTTATTGATCCTTTGGGTGATCTCAAAAGGACCGTCTATCCGCGGCATCAGCTTAGATTTTCTTTCATTTGGGAACCTCTCCTTGCGCAAATGCACCCAAACTCTATCACCTACATCAAAGATCATTTCTCGCTTGCCCTTGTTTGCTCTCTTAGCATACTGCTTTGTCTTCTCAACAATGTTCTTTCTAGCTTTCTCGTGGATCTGTTGCACCAACTCTGCCTTCTTTTTCCCATCCATACTGACCCTTGCACACTCAGGTAAAGGCATTAGATCCAAAGGAGAGATGGGATTGAACCCATAAACAATTTCAAAAGGAGAATACTTAGATGCAGAATGCTGAGCATGATTATAAGCAAATTCACAGTGTGGCAAGTATTCTTCCCATGATTTCAAGTTCTTTTTAATGAATGCACGCAAGAGAGTTCCAAGAGTTCTATTAACTACCTCAGTTTGACCATCAGTTTGTGGATGACATGTAGTAGAGAACAAGAGCTTAGTGCCTAACTTAGACCATAGAGTCTTCCAAAAATAACTAAGAAATTTGGTATCTCTATCAGAAACTATGGTTCTAGGCATGCCATGAATGCGCACAATCTCTTTAAAGAACAGGTTAGCAACATGTATTGCATCATCAGTTTTATGGCAAGCAATGAAATGTGCCATTTTAGAAAACCTATCAACAACTACAAAGATGGAGTCCTTACCTGTCTTAGTCCTCGGCAAACCCACAACAAAATCCATAGATATATCATTCCAAGGGTGAGTAGGAATAGGTAAAGGAGTATACAAACCGTGAGGTTGAATCTTTGACTTAGCTGCTTTGCAAGTTGCACACCTCCCACAGATTCTCTCAACATCTCGTTTCATGTGTGGCCAAAAGAAGTGATCCTGCAAAACTTTAAGAGTCTTGGCAATACCAAAATGTCCCATTAAGCTTCCTCCATGGGATTCCCTGACAAATAGATCTCTCAAAGAACAGTTAGGCACACACAATCTATTATCATAGAATAAGAATCCCTCTTGCCTAAAGTAATGTCCAGCAGCATATTTTTCACACGATTTATAAGCCTCTTGAAAGTCAGAATCAGTTGCATACATTTCTTTAAGCTGTTCAAATCCTAGCAACTTAGCATCAAGAGTATTCAAGAGAACATACCTTCTGGATAGTGCATCCGCAACTATATTTTCCTTACCTTGTTTGTACTTGATCACATAGGGGAAGGTTTCAATGAATTCTACCCATCTGGCGTGCCTCTTGCTGAGTTTGTTCTGGCCTTTAAGGTACTTGAGAGACTCATGATCAGTGTGAATGACAAACTCCTTGGGCCATAGGTAATGCTGCCATGTCTGCAAAGCCCTCACCAAAGCATAGAGTTCCTTGTCATAAGTAGCATAGTTGAGAGTTGCTCCTCCAAGTTTCTCACTGAAATATGCTATGGGTCTCTTTTCCTGCATAAGAACAGCACCAATTCCAATTCCTGAAGCATCACATTCAATTTCAAAAGTTTTATTGAAATCAGGAAGTATAAGAAGAGGGGCATTAGTAAGCTTCTCTTTTAGGCATTGAAAGGCAAGTTCTTGTGCTTCTCCCCATTTGAATCCAACTTCTTTCTTGATCACCTCAGTCAATGGAGCTGCTATGGTGCTAAAGTCTTTCACAAACCGTCGGTAGAAGCCAGCTAATCCATGGAAGCTTCGCACTTCACTGATGGTTTTAGGAATCGGCCACTCTTGTATTGCTTTCACCTTCTCTTGATCTACCTTTACTCCATCTGCACTCACAATAAAGCCTAAAAAGACCAAGTTATCCGTACAGAAAGTGCATTTCTTAAGATTAGCAAATAGTTTTTCTTTCCTCAAGACATCAAGAACAGTCCTAAGATGTTTTATATGCTCTTCTAAACTCTTAGAGTAGACAAGGATATCATCAAAGTAAACTACCACAAACAATCCTATAAAAGATCTAAGCACATGATTCATCAATCTCATAAAAGTACTAGGAGCATTAGTTAAGCCAAAAGGCATCACTAACCACTCATACAACCCATGCTTAGTTTTAAAGGCTGTTTTCCACTCATCTCCTTCTTTCATTCTAATTTGATGATACCCACTCTTCAAATCTATCTTAGAAAAAATGCTAGAGCCATGTAATTCATCAAGCATATCATCTAATCTAGGAATAGGGTGGCGATACTTCACTGTTATGTTGTTGATTGCTCTACAATCAACACACATGCGCCAGCTCCCATCTTTCTTGGGCACAAGGAGCACTGGTACGGCACATGGACTCATGCTCTCACGGATATGGCCTTTCTCCATCAGTTCATCAACCTGCCTCTGAAGCTCCTTAGTCTCAACTGGATTAGTTCTGTATGCTGGCCTGTTAGGAAGAGTAGATCCTGGCACAAAATCAATCTGGTGCTCAATCCCACGTATAGGAGGCAAACCGATTGGATTATCTTCAGGAAACACATCTTCAAAGTCCTGTAAAAGAGCTGACACCTCACTCGGATACTCCGGTGTAAAATCAGTTAGATTCAAGAGAGTTTCTTTAAACACAAGCAAAAGAATAGGCTGATTAGAGTAAAGAGATCTTTTGATGTCACCAATCTTGGCATAAAAGTTGTGCTGCTTGGGTTGCTCGGGTTTGAGATCTATTTCTTTCTTCTTCTGAAGCTGCAACTGATCTTGATGCACTTCCTTAGGAGTGAGAGGCACCAGAATAGTCTTCTTGCCATTGAACTCAAAAGAGTGCTTGTTAGTAAAGCCATCATGTGTAACTCTCCTATCAAACTGCCACGGCCTTCCAAGTAAAATATGACTTGCTTCCATTGGTATCACATCACAGAGTATCTCATCTTCATATCTCCCAATGGACAAAGGTATAGAGACTTGTGTGGAGACCCTCATCTCACCTTCTTCGTTAAGCCACTGCAGCCGGTAAGGTTTAGGGTGTTTTTGAGTTTTCAAACCAAGCTTCTTCACCATTGTCTCGCTAGCAACATTAACACAGCTTCCACCATCAATGATCAGACTGCATATCTTTCCTTGAACCATGCAGCGTGAGTAGAACAAGTTTTCTCTCTGCTCAAGCTCCTCGGTTTTATTTTGCAAGCTGAGAGTTCTCCTTGCAACCAACAATCTCCCTCGCACTGGTTCTTCTTCATATTCTTCCTCGGAATGCTCCTGATCAGTCTCAAGCTTCTCATCCTCAGATTCAAATTCTCCATTCTCCAAGAGGATCATAACTCGTTTGTTGGTGCACTCGTTTGCGTAATGCCCACGTCCTTGGCATTTGAAACACTTAACATCTCTGGTCCGAGAAGAAGTAGCTTCAGCTTTCCCTTTGTCTTTGTCTTTGGCAAAAATGCTGCCTGGCTTTGTTTCTTCTTTCTGCTGAGACTTGTTCTCCTTTTGATATGCTGGTTTCTCGTCTTTAACTTGCTGATACTTGCTGGTACCGTAGCTTCCACGTGAATGATGCTTCCTCTTAATCTGTTGCTCCACCAGAATTGCTTTGTGCAACATTTCTTCCAACTCAACATAGTGCTGCATCTCCACATTGTCTTGTATCTCACGGTTAAGTCCTCCAAGAAACCGTGCCATAGTAGCCTCTCTATCCTCTGATATACAAGCTCTCAACATTAACAATTCCATCTCTTGGAAATACTCTTCTACAGATCGCGATCCTTGTGTGAGCCTTCTCAATCTCTGATGAAGATCACGATGGTAATGGCTTGGCACAAACCTCCTGCGCATTGCTGCTTTCATCTCTGCCCATGTCTCAATAGGAAACTCTCCATTGCGCCGCTTGTTTGTAACCAATTGATCCCACCAGCTCAAAGCGTAATCGTAGAATTCGGTAGCAGCCACTTGAATTTTCTTAAGCTCCGTGTAGTGTTGACAGTTAAAAACCAGCTCAATCTTTTTCTCCCACTCAAGATAGGCATCTGGATCAGCTTTGCCATGGAAAGGAGGGATTTTCAGCTTTACTCCCGCGAGTTCATTGCGTTGCCAGTGATCACGCCTGTGTCTACGGTCACTACGGCTGCTGTGTCTAGAATCTGAGCTGTGTCGATTTCTTTCATAGTAGTTATCAGTCTCCTCTGAATCCTCATGCTCACGTCTAGCCTGTGTGCGTCGGTTCTGCCTTGGTTCTCGTCTAGGTTCTGAAGATTGCGCATCAAGCTCTTCGCGGAAAGTACCCAATCTTGTTTCCATCATCGTACTCATACGGCGAGTCAAAGCTTCAAGCAAAGCTTTATGCTCGAGGCTAACTCCTTCATCTTCCTCCGCGTCAATAGCCATAGTACCTGAGACAACCAACAAGATTCAACCAGTAAGAAGTTCACAGAAAAAAATTAAAATAGAGTCGGAAAAGGAAACAAACACGAAAAGGAAACTTAAACAACACGGATCAGGTTCAATTTCAATCTCTTTCCACACTTAACAGATAGATCCGGTTCAACAGATGAAGTTATGTTTCAACAATCACAGATTCAATAGTATAAGATCAGATCGACTCAAGTAACTCAAACAACTTATGGATCTAGAAATCTCGAAAGCGTAATCCACAAGAATATGAATGGTCTTTTTAGAAACCTTTATAAAAAAACGCTGAGATCGATCAGATTTGAATCAAACATAAACAGATCTAGCAAAAGTTATGAAGTAGATGAACAGATCCACACGAAAAATTGAGTAAACAAGAACTTCCCTAGCCAGAGTTGCTCTGATACCACATAATACACTCCTAGGATGCTTCTCTGGATAGTTGGGGATAGATCCTTGCAAGAACGAATCAGAGACTCAAGTTCTTCAAGGTTTGTGGAATGAATGGTGACACAAAGAGTTGTGAAAGGACTCCTTGATACTCCTAGATGCCTAATCCGGATATGACACACCGAAGAAGAGATCCTTAGGTTGTTGGATACTACTCACCAACAAGATCACTCGCCGACTTGGTAACAAGAAGAAGAGAGAACAAAGAAAAGGTTTTGATGAAAAGATAACTTGATAGATGCTAGGGTTTTCGGATGTGGTTTATATAGTGAGGCTTGTACACACACAAGCTCACGGAAACCTAAAGAGAACAGGCTCCCTTTGGTTTAAATAAAAATGAAAGACATAAGGTTTTAAAAGACATAAGTTTTATAAGGCATTATAAGCTAAACCGGGATCATCAATTGAGAGATGTGAAAGTAACATATGGCCTCATTAAAAACCTATCTTTGGAAAACCCAGTGGGACAAAACCAAAGATAGGGAAAAAGAGCACACATATGCTACTTGCTCATTTGATGATCATGTAGAAAAAGAAATGGCTTGGATAGTGGTGAGTGTGTCTTGATTGATCCAGCTTCCTTCAAGACCTTCTTCTTGCTTCCAGGCTATCATGAGTAATCCTCCAATGGCTTGCTTGATTTGTTTACTCTTGGAACGAGTGATAGGACCTTCTGGTATAGCTAGGACATCTTCATCAGCTGGATCATCTATCGTCTCATTGTCTTCTTTATCTGACTGGTCCATGATCACATCACTGATGATTCTCCACTACTTTATGTATCAAAATCAAGCTTCTTACATCGCGATTCATCCTGGTTTGATTAGAATGACAAAGAAGCTGTCATATTCCCAAACAGGAAAACTGGGATCACCTGATTTGAAAGTGGGATAGCTTCTTCATCCTAACTCCTATGAGATTTATTCAGCTTCCTGGTGATTCTCCACTACTTTATGTATCAAAATCAAGCTTCTTACATCGCGATTCATCCTGGTTTGATTAGAATGACAAAGAAGCTGTCATATTCCCAAACAGGAAAACTGGGATCACCTGATTTGAAAGTGGGATAGCTTCTTCATCCTAACTCCTATGAGATTTATTCAGCTTCCTGGTGATTCTCCACTACTTTATGTATCAAAATCAAGCTTCTTACATCGCGATTCATCCTGGTTTGATTAGAATGACAAAGAAGCTGTCATATTCCCAAACAGGAAAACTGGGATCACCTGATTTGAAAGTGGGATAGCTTCTTCATCCTAACTCCTATGAGATTTATTCAGCTTCCTGGTGATTCTCCACTACTTTATGTATCAAAATCAAGCTTCTTACATCGCGATTCATCCTGGTTTGATTAGAATGACAAAGAAGCTGTCATATTCCCAAACAGGAAAACTGGGATCACCTGATTTGAAAGTGGGATAGCTTCTTCATCCTAACTCCTATGAGATTTATTCAGCTTCCTGGTGATTCTCCACTACTTTATGTATCAAAATCAAGCTTCTTACATCGCGATTCATCCTGGTTTGATTAGAATGACAAAGAAGCTGTCATATTCCCAAACAGGAAAACTGGGATCACCTGATTTGAAAGTGGGATAGCTTCTTCATCCTAACTCCTATGAGATTTATTCACTTCCTGGTGATTCTCCACTACTTTATGTATCAAAATCAAGCTTCTTACATCGCGATTCATCCTGGTTTGATTAGAATGACAAAGAAGCTGTCATATTCCCAAACAGGAAAACTGGGATCACCTGATTTGAAAGTGGGATAGCTTCTTCATCCTAACTCCTATGAGATTTATTCACTTCCTGGTGATTCTCCACTACTTTATGTATCAAAATCAAGCTTCTTACATCGCGATTCATCCTGGTTTGATTAGAATGACAAAGAAGCTGTCATATTCCCAAACAGGAAAACTGGGATCACCTGATTTGAAAGTGGGATAGCTTCTTCATCCTAACTCCTATGAGATTTATTCAGCTTCCTGGTGATTCTCCACTACTTTATGTATCAAAATCAAGCTTCTTACATCGCGATTCATCCTGGTTTGATTAGAATGACAAAGAAGCTGTCATATTCCCAAACAGGAAAACTGGGATCACCTGATTTGAAAGTGGGATAGCTTCTTCATCCTAACTCCTATGAGATTTATTCAGCTTCCTGGTGATTCTCCACTACTTTATGTATCAAAATCAAGCTTCTTACATCGCGATTCATCCTGGTTTGATTAGAATGACAAAGAAGCTGTCATATTCCCAAACAGGAAAACTGGGATCACCTGATTTGAAAGTGGGATAGCTTCTTCATCCTAACTCCTATGAGATTTATTCAGCTTCCTGGTGATTCTCCACTACTTTATGTATCAAAATCAAGCTTCTTACATCGCGATTCATCCTGGTTTGATTAGAATGACAAAGAAGCTGTCATATTCCCAAACAGGAAAACTGGGATCACCTGATTTGAAAGTGGGATAGCTTCTTCATCCTAACTCCTATGAGATTTATTCAGCTTCCTGGTGATTCTCCACTACTTTATGTATCAAAATCAAGCTTCTTACATCGCGATTCATCCTGGTTTGATTAGAATGACAAAGAAGCTGTCATATTCCCAAACAGGAAAACTGGGATCACCTGATTTGAAAGTGGGATAGCTTCTTCATCCTAACTCCTATGAGATTTATTCAGCTTCCTGGTGATTCTCCACTACTTTATGTATCAAAATCAAGCTTCTTACATCGCGATTCATCCTGGTTTGATTAGAATGACAAAGAAGCTGTCATATTCCCAAACAGGAAAACTGGGATCACCTGATTTGAAAGTGGGATAGCTTCTTCATCCTAACTCCTATGAGATTTATTCACTTCCTGGTGATTCTCCACTACTTTATGTATCAAAATCAAGCTTCTTACATCGCGATTCATCCTGGTTTGATTAGAATGACAAAGAAGCTGTCATATTCCCAAACAGGAAAACTGGGATCACCTGATTTGAAAGTGGGATAGCTTCTTCATCCTAACTCCTATGAGATTTATTCAGCTTCCTGGTGATTCTCCACTACTTTATGTATCAAAATCAAGCTTCTTACATCGCGATTCATCCTGGTTTGATTAGAATGACAAAGAAGCTGTCATATTCCCAAACAGGAAAACTGGGATCACCTGATTTGAAAGTGGGATAGCTTCTTCATCCTAACTCCTATGAGATTTATTCAGCTTCCTGGTGATTCTCCACTACTTTATGTATCAAAATCAAGCTTCTTACATCGCGATTCATCCTGGTTTGATTAGAATGACAAAGAAGCTGTCATATTCCCAAACAGGAAAACTGGGATCACCTGATTTGAAAGTGGGATAGCTTCTTCATCCTAACTCCTATGAGATTTATTCAGCTTCCTGGTGATTCTCCACTACTTTATGTATCAAAATCAAGCTTCTTACATCGCGATTCATCCTGGTTTGATTAGAATGACAAAGAAGCTGTCATATTCCCAAACAGGAAAACTGGGATCACCTGATTTGAAAGTGGGATAGCTTCTTCATCCTAACTCCTATGAGATTTATTCAGCTTCCTGGTGATTCTCCACTACTTTATGTATCAAAATCAAGCTTCTTACATCGCGATTCATCCTGGTTTGATTAGAATGACAAAGAAGCTGTCATATTCCCAAACAGGAAAACTGGGATCACCTGATTTGAAAGTGGGATAGCTTCTTCATCCTAACTCCTATGAGATTTATTCAGCTTCCTGGTGATTCTCCACTACTTTATGTATCAAAATCAAGCTTCTTACATCGCGATTCATCCTGGTTTGATTAGAATGACAAAGAAGCTGTCATATTCCCAAACAGGAAAACTGGGATCACCTGATTTGAAAGTGGGATAGCTTCTTCATCCTAACTCCTATGAGATTTATTCAGCTTCCTGGTGATTCTCCACTACTTTATGTATCAAAATCAAGCTTCTTACATCGCGATTCATCCTGGTTTGATTAGAATGACAAAGAAGCTGTCATATTCCCAAACAGGAAAACTGGGATCACCTGATTTGAAAGTGGGATAGCTTCTTCATCCTAACTCCTATGAGATTTATTCAGCTTCCTGGTGATTCTCCACTACTTTATGTATCAAAATCAAGCTTCTTACATCGCGATTCATCCTGGTTTGATTAGAATGACAAAGAAGCTGTCATATTCCCAAACAGGAAAACTGGGATCACCTGATTTGAAAGTGGGATAGCTTCTTCATCCTAACTCCTATGAGATTTATTCAGCTTCCTGGTGATTCTCCACTACTTTATGTATCAAAATCAAGCTTCTTACATCGCGATTCATCCTGGTTTGATTAGAATGACAAAGAAGCTGTCATATTCCCAAACAGGAAAACTGGGATCACCTGATTTGAAAGTGGGATAGCTTCTTCATCCTAACTCCTATGAGATTTATTCAGCTTCCTGGTGATTCTCCACTACTTTATGTATCAAAATCAAGCTTCTTACATCGCGATTCATCCTGGTTTGATTAGAATGACAAAGAAGCTGTCATATTCCCAAACAGGAAAACTGGGATCACCTGATTTGAAAGTGGGATAGCTTCTTCATCCTAACTCCTATGAGATTTATTCAGCTTCCTGGTGATTCTCCACTACTTTATGTATCAAAATCAAGCTTCTTACATCGCGATTCATCCTGGTTTGATTAGAATGACAAAGAAGCTGTCATATTCCCAAACAGGAAAACTGGGATCACCTGATTTGAAAGTGGGATAGCTTCTTCATCCTAACTCCTATGAGATTTATTCAGCTTCCTGGTGATTCTCCACTACTTTATGTATCAAAATCAAGCTTCTTACATCGCGATTCATCCTGGTTTGATTAGAATGACAAAGAAGCTGTCATATTCCCAAACAGGAAAACTGGGATCACCTGATTTGAAAGTGGGATAGCTTCTTCATCCTAACTCCTATGAGATTTATTCAGCTTCCTGGTGATTCTCCACTACTTTATGTATCAAAATCAAGCTTCTTACATCGCGATTCATCCTGGTTTGATTAGAATGACAAAGAAGCTGTCATATTCCCAAACAGGAAAACTGGGATCACCTGATTTGAAAGTGGGATAGCTTCTTCATCCTAACTCCTATGAGATTTATTCACTTCCTGGTGATTCTCCACTACTTTATGTATCAAAATCAAGCTTCTTACATCGCGATTCATCCTGGTTTGATTAGAATGACAAAGAAGCTGTCATATTCCCAAACAGGAAAACTGGGATCACCTGATTTGAAAGTGGGATAGCTTCTTCATCCTAACTCCTATGAGATTTATTCACTTCCTGGTGATTCTCCACTACTTTATGTATCAAAATCAAGCTTCTTACATCGCGATTCATCCTGGTTTGATTAGAATGACAAAGAAGCTGTCATATTCCCAAACAGGAAAACTGGGATCACCTGATTTGAAAGTGGGATAGCTTCTTCATCCTAACTCCTATGAGATTTATTCAGCTTCCTGGTGATTCTCCACTACTTTATGTATCAAAATCAAGCTTCTTACATCGCGATTCATCCTGGTTTGATTAGAATGACAAAGAAGCTGTCATATTCCCAAACAGGAAAACTGGGATCACCTGATTTGAAAGTGGGATAGCTTCTTCATCCTAACTCCTATGAGATTTATTCACTTCCTGGTGATTCTCCACTACTTTATGTATCAAAATCAAGCTTCTTACATCGCGATTCATCCTGGTTTGATTAGAATGACAAAGAAGCTGTCATATTCCCAAACAGGAAAACTGGGATCACCTGATTTGAAAGTGGGATAGCTTCTTCATCCTAACTCCTATGAGATTTATTCAGCTTCCTGGTGATTCTCCACTACTTTATGTATCAAAATCAAGCTTCTTACATCGCGATTCATCCTGGTTTGATTAGAATGACAAAGAAGCTGTCATATTCCCAAACAGGAAAACTGGGATCACCTGATTTGAAAGTGGGATAGCTTCTTCATCCTAACTCCTATGAGATTTATTCAGCTTCCTGGTGATTCTCCACTACTTTATGTATCAAAATCAAGCTTCTTACATCGCGATTCATCCTGGTTTGATTAGAATGACAAAGAAGCTGTCATATTCCCAAACAGGAAAACTGGGATCACCTGATTTGAAAGTGGGATAGCTTCTTCATCCTAACTCCTATGAGATTTATTCAGCTTCCTGGTGATTCTCCACTACTTTATGTATCAAAATCAAGCTTCTTACATCGCGATTCATCCTGGTTTGATTAGAATGACAAAGAAGCTGTCATATTCCCAAACAGGAAAACTGGGATCACCTGATTTGAAAGTGGGATAGCTTCTTCATCCTAACTCCTATGAGATTTATTCACTTCCTGGTGATTCTCCACTACTTTATGTATCAAAATCAAGCTTCTTACATCGCGATTCATCCTGGTTTGATTAGAATGACAAAGAAGCTGTCATATTCCCAAACAGGAAAACTGGGATCACCTGATTTGAAAGTGGGATAGCTTCTTCATCCTAACTCCTATGAGATTTATTCACTTCCTGGTGATTCTCCACTACTTTATGTATCAAAATCAAGCTTCTTACATCGCGATTCATCCTGGTTTGATTAGAATGACAAAGAAGCTGTCATATTCCCAAACAGGAAAACTGGGATCACCTGATTTGAAAGTGGGATAGCTTCTTCATCCTAACTCCTATGAGATTTATTCAGCTTCCTGGTGATTCTCCACTACTTTATGTATCAAAATCAAGCTTCTTACATCGCGATTCATCCTGGTTTGATTAGAATGACAAAGAAGCTGTCATATTCCCAAACAGGAAAACTGGGATCACCTGATTTGAAAGTGGGATAGCTTCTTCATCCTAACTCCTATGAGATTTATTCACTTCCTGGTGATTCTCCACTACTTTATGTATCAAAATCAAGCTTCTTACATCGCGATTCATCCTGGTTTGATTAGAATGACAAAGAAGCTGTCATATTCCCAAACAGGAAAACTGGGATCACCTGATTTGAAAGTGGGATAGCTTCTTCATCCTAACTCCTATGAGATTTATTCAGCTTCCTGGTGATTCTCCACTACTTTATGTATCAAAATCAAGCTTCTTACATCGCGATTCATCCTGGTTTGATTAGAATGACAAAGAAGCTGTCATATTCCCAAACAGGAAAACTGGGATCACCTGATTTGAAAGTGGGATAGCTTCTTCATCCTAACTCCTATGAGATTTATTCAGCTTCCTGGTGATTCTCCACTACTTTATGTATCAAAATCAAGCTTCTTACATCGCGATTCATCCTGGTTTGATTAGAATGACAAAGAAGCTGTCATATTCCCAAACAGGAAAACTGGGATCACCTGATTTGAAAGTGGGATAGCTTCTTCATCCTAACTCCTATGAGATTTATTCAGCTTCCTGGTGATTCTCCACTACTTTATGTATCAAAATCAAGCTTCTTACATCGCGATTCATCCTGGTTTGATTAGAATGACAAAGAAGCTGTCATATTCCCAAACAGGAAAACTGGGATCACCTGATTTGAAAGTGGGATAGCTTCTTCATCCTAACTCCTATGAGATTTATTCACTTCCTGGTGATTCTCCACTACTTTATGTATCAAAATCAAGCTTCTTACATCGCGATTCATCCTGGTTTGATTAGAATGACAAAGAAGCTGTCATATTCCCAAACAGGAAAACTGGGATCACCTGATTTGAAAGTGGGATAGCTTCTTCATCCTAACTCCTATGAGATTTATTCAGCTTCCTGGTGATTCTCCACTACTTTATGTATCAAAATCAAGCTTCTTACATCGCGATTCATCCTGGTTTGATTAGAATGACAAAGAAGCTGTCATATTCCCAAACAGGAAAACTGGGATCACCTGATTTGAAAGTGGGATAGCTTCTTCATCCTAACTCCTATGAGATTTATTCAGCTTCCTGGTGATTCTCCACTACTTTATGTATCAAAATCAAGCTTCTTACATCGCGATTCATCCTGGTTTGATTAGAATGACAAAGAAGCTGTCATATTCCCAAACAGGAAAACTGGGATCACCTGATTTGAAAGTGGGATAGCTTCTTCATCCTAACTCCTATGAGATTTATTCAGCTTCCTGGTGATTCTCCACTACTTTATGTATCAAAATCAAGCTTCTTACATCGCGATTCATCCTGGTTTGATTAGAATGACAAAGAAGCTGTCATATTCCCAAACAGGAAAACTGGGATCACCTGATTTGAAAGTGGGATAGCTTCTTCATCCTAACTCCTATGAGATTTATTCAGCTTCCTGGTGATTCTCCACTACTTTATGTATCAAAATCAAGCTTCTTACATCGCGATTCATCCTGGTTTGATTAGAATGACAAAGAAGCTGTCATATTCCCAAACAGGAAAACTGGGATCACCTGATTTGAAAGTGGGATAGCTTCTTCATCCTAACTCCTATGAGATTTATTCACTTCCTGGTGATTCTCCACTACTTTATGTATCAAAATCAAGCTTCTTACATCGCGATTCATCCTGGTTTGATTAGAATGACAAAGAAGCTGTCATATTCCCAAACAGGAAAACTGGGATCACCTGATTTGAAAGTGGGATAGCTTCTTCATCCTAACTCCTATGAGATTTATTCAGCTTCCTGGTGATTCTCCACTACTTTATGTATCAAAATCAAGCTTCTTACATCGCGATTCATCCTGGTTTGATTAGAATGACAAAGAAGCTGTCATATTCCCAAACAGGAAAACTGGGATCACCTGATTTGAAAGTGGGATAGCTTCTTCATCCTAACTCCTATGAGATTTATTCACTTCCTGGTGATTCTCCACTACTTTATGTATCAAAATCAAGCTTCTTACATCGCGATTCATCCTGGTTTGATTAGAATGACAAAGAAGCTGTCATATTCCCAAACAGGAAAACTGGGATCACCTGATTTGAAAGTGGGATAGCTTCTTCATCCTAACTCCTATGAGATTTATTCACTTCCTGGTGATTCTCCACTACTTTATGTATCAAAATCAAGCTTCTTACATCGCGATTCATCCTGGTTTGATTAGAATGACAAAGAAGCTGTCATATTCCCAAACAGGAAAACTGGGATCACCTGATTTGAAAGTGGGATAGCTTCTTCATCCTAACTCCTATGAGATTTATTCGCTTCCTGGTGATTCTCCACTACTTTATGTATCAAAATCAAGCTTCTTACATCGCGATTCATCCTGGTTTGATTAGAATGACAAAGAAGCTGTCATATTCCCAAACAGGAAAACTGGGATCACCTGATTTGAAAGTGGGATAGCTTCTTCATCCTAACTCCTATGAGATTTATTCAGCTTCCTGGTGATTCTCCACTACTTTATGTATCAAAATCAAGCTTCTTACATCGCGATTCATCCTGGTTTGATTAGAATGACAAAGAAGCTGTCATATTCCCAAACAGGAAAACTGGGATCACCTGATTTGAAAGTGGGATAGCTTCTTCATCCTAACTCCTATGAGATTTATTCAGCTTCCTGGTGATTCTCCACTACTTTATGTATCAAAATCAAGCTTCTTACATCGCGATTCATCCTGGTTTGATTAGAATGACAAAGAAGCTGTCATATTCCCAAACAGGAAAACTGGGATCACCTGATTTGAAAGTGGGATAGCTTCTTCATCCTAACTCCTATGAGATTTATTCAGCTTCCTGGTGATTCTCCACTACTTTATGTATCAAAATCAAGCTTCTTACATCGCGATTCATCCTGGTTTGATTAGAATGACAAAGAAGCTGTCATATTCCCAAACAGGAAAACTGGGATCACCTGATTTGAAAGTGGGATAGCTTCTTCATCCTAACTCCTATGAGATTTATTCACTTCCTGGTGATTCTCCACTACTTTATGTATCAAAATCAAGCTTCTTACATCGCGATTCATCCTGGTTTGATTAGAATGACAAAGAAGCTGTCATATTCCCAAACAGGAAAACTGGGATCACCTGATTTGAAAGTGGGATAGCTTCTTCATCCTAACTCCTATGAGATTTATTCAGCTTCCTGGTGATTCTCCACTACTTTATGTATCAAAATCAAGCTTCTTACATCGCGATTCATCCTGGTTTGATTAGAATGACAAAGAAGCTGTCATATTCCCAAACAGGAAAACTGGGATCACCTGATTTGAAAGTGGGATAGCTTCTTCATCCTAACTCCTATGAGATTTATTCAGCTTCCTGGTGATTCTCCACTACTTTATGTATCAAAATCAAGCTTCTTACATCGCGATTCATCCTGGTTTGATTAGAATGACAAAGAAGCTGTCATATTCCCAAACAGGAAAACTGGGATCACCTGATTTGAAAGTGGGATAGCTTCTTCATCCTAACTCCTATGAGATTTATTCAGCTTCCTGGTGATTCTCCACTACTTTATGTATCAAAATCAAGCTTCTTACATCGCGATTCATCCTGGTTTGATTAGAATGACAAAGAAGCTGTCATATTCCCAAACAGGAAAACTGGGATCACCTGATTTGAAAGTGGGATAGCTTCTTCATCCTAACTCCTATGAGATTTATTCAGCTTCCTGGTGATTCTCCACTACTTTATGTATCAAAATCAAGCTTCTTACATCGCGATTCATCCTGGTTTGATTAGAATGACAAAGAAGCTGTCATATTCCCAAACAGGAAAACTGGGATCACCTGATTTGAAAGTGGGATAGCTTCTTCATCCTAACTCCTATGAGATTTATTCAGCTTCCTGGTGATTCTCCACTACTTTATGTATCAAAATCAAGCTTCTTACATCGCGATTCATCCTGGTTTGATTAGAATGACAAAGAAGCTGTCATATTCCCAAACAGGAAAACTGGGATCACCTGATTTGAAAGTGGGATAGCTTCTTCATCCTAACTCCTATGAGATTTATTCACTTCCTGGTGATTCTCCACTACTTTATGTATCAAAATCAAGCTTCTTACATCGCGATTCATCCTGGTTTGATTAGAATGACAAAGAAGCTGTCATATTCCCAAACAGGAAAACTGGGATCACCTGATTTGAAAGTGGGATAGCTTCTTCATCCTAACTCCTATGAGATTTATTCACTTCCTGGTGATTCTCCACTACTTTATGTATCAAAATCAAGCTTCTTACATCGCGATTCATCCTGGTTTGATTAGAATGACAAAGAAGCTGTCATATTCCCAAACAGGAAAACTGGGATCACCTGATTTGAAAGTGGGATAGCTTCTTCATCCTAACTCCTATGAGATTTATTCAGCTTCCTGGTGATTCTCCACTACTTTATGTATCAAAATCAAGCTTCTTACATCGCGATTCATCCTGGTTTGATTAGAATGACAAAGAAGCTGTCATATTCCCAAACAGGAAAACTGGGATCACCTGATTTGAAAGTGGGATAGCTTCTTCATCCTAACTCCTATGAGATTTATTCAGCTTCCTGGTGATTCTCCACTACTTTATGTATCAAAATCAAGCTTCTTACATCGCGATTCATCCTGGTTTGATTAGAATGACAAAGAAGCTGTCATATTCCCAAACAGGAAAACTGGGATCACCTGATTTGAAAGTGGGATAGCTTCTTCATCCTAACTCCTATGAGATTTATTCAGCTTCCTGGTGATTCTCCACTACTTTATGTATCAAAATCAAGCTTCTTACATCGCGATTCATCCTGGTTTGATTAGAATGACAAAGAAGCTGTCATATTCCCAAACAGGAAAACTGGGATCACCTGATTTGAAAGTGGGATAGCTTCTTCATCCTAACTCCTATGAGATTTATTCACTTCCTGGTGATTCTCCACTACTTTATGTATCAAAATCAAGCTTCTTACATCGCGATTCATCCTGGTTTGATTAGAATGACAAAGAAGCTGTCATATTCCCAAACAGGAAAACTGGGATCACCTGATTTGAAAGTGGGATAGCTTCTTCATCCTAACTCCTATGAGATTTATTCACTTCCTGGTGATTCTCCACTACTTTATGTATCAAAATCAAGCTTCTTACATCGCGATTCATCCTGGTTTGATTAGAATGACAAAGAAGCTGTCATATTCCCAAACAGGAAAACTGGGATCACCTGATTTGAAAGTGGGATAGCTTCTTCATCCTAACTCCTATGAGATTTATTCAGCTTCCTGGTGATTCTCCACTACTTTATGTATCAAAATCAAGCTTCTTACATCGCGATTCATCCTGGTTTGATTAGAATGACAAAGAAGCTGTCATATTCCCAAACAGGAAAACTGGGATCACCTGATTTGAAAGTGGGATAGCTTCTTCATCCTAACTCCTATGAGATTTATTCAGCTTCCTGGTGATTCTCCACTACTTTATGTATCAAAATCAAGCTTCTTACATCGCGATTCATCCTGGTTTGATTAGAATGACAAAGAAGCTGTCATATTCCCAAACAGGAAAACTGGGATCACCTGATTTGAAAGTGGGATAGCTTCTTCATCCTAACTCCTATGAGATTTATTCAGCTTCCTGGTGATTCTCCACTACTTTATGTATCAAAATCAAGCTTCTTACATCGCGATTCATCCTGGTTTGATTAGAATGACAAAGAAGCTGTCATATTCCCAAACAGGAAAACTGGGATCACCTGATTTGAAAGTGGGATAGCTTCTTCATCCTAACTCCTATGAGATTTATTCACTTCCTGGTGATTCTCCACTACTTTATGTATCAAAATCAAGCTTCTTACATCGCGATTCATCCTGGTTTGATTAGAATGACAAAGAAGCTGTCATATTCCCAAACAGGAAAACTGGGATCACCTGATTTGAAAGTGGGATAGCTTCTTCATCCTAACTCCTATGAGATTTATTCAGCTTCCTGGTGATTCTCCACTACTTTATGTATCAAAATCAAGCTTCTTACATCGCGATTCATCCTGGTTTGATTAGAATGACAAAGAAGCTGTCATATTCCCAAACAGGAAAACTGGGATCACCTGATTTGAAAGTGGGATAGCTTCTTCATCCTAACTCCTATGAGATTTATTCAGCTTCCTGGTGATTCTCCACTACTTTATGTATCAAAATCAAGCTTCTTACATCGCGATTCATCCTGGTTTGATTAGAATGACAAAGAAGCTGTCATATTCCCAAACAGGAAAACTGGGATCACCTGATTTGAAAGTGAGATAGCTTCTTCATCCTAACTCCTATGAGATTTTTTCAGCTTCCTGGTGATTCTTATGAGATTAAGAGATCCTTAGAGTAATCAGAATAAAGAGAGTGTTTAGGAAGTGATTAAGAGAAGTTTGTGAAAGATTAGGAGACTAGATAGAGCCGTTTAGTGTCTAAGAGTAAACCATAGTGTCTAAGAGATTAGAGAGACTCAAACTGCTTAATCTTCATTAGGGTTGATGAGTTACAATATATAGAGTGAGCATACAAGGGTTTTCGAAATCAAGAGAAGACTAAAGCATGTGAGGTCAATCAGGAGAGGATAAGCTCATTTGGACTAGCCAATTAGCTTCTCCACATGCGCGGAGTATCTGGCATCTTGGACCGAGATGCTCTTGCCTTTCCAGCTGTTCCAGCCTGTCAAGGCGCGCTCTACCTTATCCCTAAACGGTCTGATGCCTCAAGGTAAGTTCCTTCCCTTTACCTTAGTTACCGTGTTACTTGGCTGATGCAAGGTAAGTCTTGGTCGATGCTGGATGGTACGGACTGTACGGCTTGTACGGCCTTGTACGGACGTCCGTACCATGCTCTCCCTAAACTCCCTTAAGCTTCCTCATCTCCTTTCCTCTTCAACTCCTTAGCTCTTCATACATATATCAGCTCAACTCAACACTCCCCCTCAAGCTTAGCTTTGTATAAGTCTAAGCTTGGACAGCCACAAGATCTTCCTCATTAAAAACCTCACCAAAGAAAACCCAATGGGATAAAACTTTGATGAGGGAAAAAGAGTAAAGACCTTGCAGCTAAGGGGATTAGCTCCTTCTCTTCCCAAGATCAATGAGGCCCAACCTGATGTGAATGGACTCCATTGTCTTCTGTCTTGCAGCCTTGGTGAACACATCCGCTAGCTGATCTTTACTCCTTGTGTAACATGGCAAGATCACCCCTAGCACAATCATCTGCCTCACCTTGTGACAATCAACTTCAATGTGCTTGGTCCTCTCATGAAACACCGAGTTGGATGCAATGTGGATGGCAGCTTGATTGTCACAATGCATTGTCATTGGAGTTGCTTGATCAATCTCCAAGTGCTTCAAGATGCCTTTGATCCATACCAACTCGTTGGTGAGCTTCAGCATGGCTCTATACTCGGCTTCTGCACTTGAACATGACACTACCTTCTGCTTCTTGCTCTTCCAAGTCACCAAGTTGCCTCCAATGAATGTGCAATAGCCTGTGGTTGATCTCCTGTCTGCTCTATCACCAGCCCAATCCGCATCACAGTATCCCACCACTTCAGTGCTTCCATTGCAGCCCATCCATACTCCTTGATCAGGTGAGCCGTTGAGATACATCAAGATCCTCTCCACCATGCGCCAATGATGTTCCTTAGGCACTTGCATGTGTTGACTCACCTGATTCACAGCAAAACAAATGTCAGGTCTAGTTATAGTGAGATAAATCAATTTGCCAACTAGTTTTCTATAGAGTTTAGGATCCTGATAAGGTTTGCTGTCTTCAATCTCCCCCTCTCGTGGGACTTTGTAGCCATCCTCCATAGGCATCCTTGCTGTCTTGCCTCCATAAGCACCTGCACCTTTCAAAAGATCAAGTGTATACTTCCTTTGGGACATGAACAAACCTTCCTTGGATCTACATATCTCAATTCCAAGAAAGTATTTCATTTCTCCCAAGTCTTTAATCTCAAACATGGATTTAAGAAACTCCTTGGTTGCTATGATACCTTCCTTATCACTCCCTGTGATAATGATATCATCAACATACACAAGGAGTGCAATCATACCTGAGGGAGTCGTGAGTGTGAAGAGGGTGTGATCTAGTTCAGACTTCTTGAAGCCTCGGCCATTCAGAGTAGTGCTCAACTTGTTGTACCAAGCTCTTGGTGATTGCTTCAGCCCATAGATGGCTTTCTTCAGTCTCAACACATTTCCACTCTTCACTAAGTGTTCAAGGCCTGGAGGTGGATGCATATACACTTCATCCTCAAGTTCACCTTGTAGAAACGCATTCTTCACATCCATTTGCCATAACCCCCATCCAAGATTCACAGCCAAGCTTAGTACAATCCGGATTGTGTGGAGTTTAGCTACTGGTGCAAAGGTTTCTATGTAATCTTCTCCATAAGTTTGAGTGAAACCTCTTGCAACTAGCCTTGACTTCTTCCTCTCAACCTTTCCATCCGCTTTGTACTTGATTGTGAATATCCATCTACTAGTCACAGCCTTCTTCCCTTTTGGTAACTCACTCTCATACCATGTATCATTCTTGATCATCGCTCCTGCCTCATCTCCAACTGATTCCTTCCATTCTTTATCTTTCATTGCTTCTTCATAGCTTCTTGGGATGTGATTCTCATCCAAGTTTACCATGAAAGCGCAATGTGCTTCTGGATATTGAGCAAAGGAGCACACGGCTTGAGAAGGATGCTCCACAGCTTGGGCATTGTAGTACACTCTCGTGTTTACCCAACTGGAAGGATCCTTCCTTATCCTTGTACTCCTTCTTAGTGGCTGCACAACCGGTTCTTCTTCCTGTTGTTCTTCTACCACTTCATCTTGAGAAGGTGTTTGTGTCACACCATGATCATGTCCATGACCATCCGAGCCTATGCTCTCTTCTCCTTCATTCTCTACTCCTCCTTCATCTTGGTTGGCCTCTTGCATAGGCTCCTCATGCTCCTCTCCTCCCTCATGATCAAGGTGGGATGGTGAACCAACTTCAGGAGGTGTAGTTGCGTGATTCCTCGGATCCTGGGATGTACTGATTCCAAGACCTTCAAGAATGATCCGCAAGGTGGTGGCCTTGTCTGATGTTAAGTCCTTCAGGTCTTCTTGATTCTTTTCTTCATAGTATCCTCTATCTTCCAAGAACTTCACATCTCTAGATACAAGAACTCTCCTTGCTATAGGATCATAGCATTTGTATCCTTTCTGTGTAGCTGAGTATCCTATGAACACAGCCTTAGTGCTTCTTGCTTCTAGCTTGTTGATCATCTCTCCTGGTTTGAGGACAAAGCATAGGCATCCAAAGACTCGCAAGTAATCAAGAGCTGGCTTGTACCTGTTCAGAACTTCAAATGGAGCCTTCTCATTCAGAACTTTGGTTGGAGTTCTGTTTATCAGGTAACAAGCAGTGGCAACCGCATCACTCCAAAATCTCTTTGGAACATTACTCTGAAACATAAGTGACCTTGCCACTTCCATGAGATGCCTATTCTTCCTCTCAGCCACTCCATTTTGCTGTGGAGTATAAGGACAGCTTGTTTGATGTAGGATCCCATGTTGTGATAGGTGTTGCTTGAATGCATGACTCGTGTACTCTCCTCCATTATCTGATCTCAAAATTTTAATCTTAGCATGATAATGGTTAGTTACATAAGTTTGAAAGTTCCTAAATGCATCAAGTACCCTATCTTTGGTCTGAATTAAGGTTAACCAGGTGTATTTGGATTTTTCATCAATGAATGTGACAAAATACTTATAACTATCTCTAGATAAGCAAGGGGCAGTCCATACATCTGAATGAATTAGATCAAAGCAATTATCATAAACGGTAGTAGACTTTTGAAACACAGTTCTACAATGCTTGCCTAAAATGCAAGCTTCACAATCTTATTCTCAAACACAACACCTGGTACCATTAAGTTCAAAGCTTTAACATGAGGGTGTCCTACTCTAGCATGCCACAATGCATTTTTATTCAACAAAGAAGCAGAAGTAAACGAGCAACTATAATCAGGAACAGAAGTGAGTTCTTCAAGCATATAGAGATCTCCCTTAGTCACCCCTTTCCCAATCAATCTGCTGCTCTCAATATCCTGAAACTTCACATCATTAGGACTAAAGATAACATTGCATTGTAAATCATTAGTACATTTCTTCACTGATAATAGGTTTGATGTGAATTCAGGCATGTAAAAAGCTCTAGATTCTTTGTTAAACAGCTTAAGCTTTCCTATTCCTCTAATGGGTATCTTATCCCCATTTGCTATCATCACATGCCCATGTGTAGGTTCTATATCCTTAATCAAGTTTTCATCACTTATCATATGATGTGATGCACCAGAATCAACAATCAATGGTTTACCTACTCGTTTAGCATTATGGCATAGATTACTAAGTGATGGATGCATCTTATCAGTTCTAGCAATGTGAGCATGTCTATACTCATTCCTAGCTTCTAACCGTTCTACTAGTTCTCTAATCAAGTGATCATCCTTATATGCAATCATAGAAGCTCCAAAGGAATAACCGTAAGTGTTACCGTTTTCCTTTAGCATTTTGAAGAGGGCATCAAGGTCTGATCTCTTGATGTAGTCATCATTGCTGCGGGAGCTTGAGGCGCCTGTGTAAGCCACCAGAGACTTCCCATTCCCATCATTGCCTCCAAGCCCATCCACTTCACTGATCTTGCTGGTGCCAGCTCCGCTTGAACCTTCAGTCACATTTGCCCTTCCCTCACGCTCCTTCATGAACTTGGCCGGCTTGAGGTGTGGGTGCAGTATCCAGCATTGGCTCTTCTTATGACCATGCTTCTTGCAATGATCACAGTTGCCATTGAACTTCCTGTCCTCGTACTTCCCGTGAGATGCCTTGTTTGCTTGTGGAGCCTCGGTTGAATCCTCATGAGCTGCTTGATTGGCAAGAGAGAGCTCCCCCTTTCCTCCAAACAAACCCATGGATCCCTGCTCCCTTTGGATTTGTGCACACACCTCCTCAAGGTCCGGAAGCTTGTCTGACCTTAACATGTGCTGGATGAGCTGGGTGTAGGCCGGGTTCAGTGTGAGAAGCAGCCCAAAGACCTTGTCTTGCTCGCGCCTCTCATTCAGCTGATCTGGATCAGTTGTGCTCGGCCTCAGCATCTCCAGCTCTGACCATAAGGACCTGAACCTCCCCAAGTGCTTAGTGAACTCCATGTCCTCTTGTGCAAGACGGTTGATCGCTAGCTTCACTTCAAACACACGGCTGAGGTTGGAAGTGTTCCCATACACCTTCTTCAGCGTGTCCCACAGCTCCTTGGCTGATTCACAGTAGCTGTAGGCATCCAAGATAGCTGGGTCCAAGGATGCGTGTAGAACCGTCATCACCAGCATGTCTTCTTGTTGCCATTTCTCCACAGCCGCTTCATTGGAGACCTCTTCTTGATCTCCTCCCTGAGTAATGAGTTTCGGAGCCTCCCCTGTTGTGATGTGCCCCCACAAACCCTTACTTCCCACCGCAGTCTTCACCATCCGAGACCACACAAGGTAGTTGCTACCTTTGAAAGTAACCGCTACCTTCATCCTCATGTTCATCCCATGTTCCATCTTTGCTTGACTTGAAAACTTGAATCTTGGATCTCGTACACACCAACCTTGAGTCTAGAATCACGCAAACCAACAGAACGTAGCACAGCTTCAACTAGAACGGACCACAGCTTCAACACCTTCAAGACTACTCGCGTGTAGCTTCAAAGACGTTTAGCTTGTAACTCTCTAAAGATCAAACCCCAGATTCAAATGAACCTGGCTCTGATACCATATGAGATTAAGAGATCCTTAGAGTAATCAGAATAAAGAGAGTGTTTAGGAAGTGATTAAGAGAAGTTTGTGAAAGATTAGGAGACTAGATAGAGCCGTTTAGTGTCTAAGAGAAAACCATAGTGTCTAAGAGATTAGAGAGACTCAAACTGCATAATCTTCATTAGGGTTGATGAGTTACAATATATAGAGAGAGCATACAAGGGTTTTCGAAATCAAGAGAAGACTAAAGCATGTGAGGTCAATCAGGAGAGGATAAGCTCATTTGGACTAGCCAATTAGCTTCTCCACATGCGCGGAGTATCTGGCATCTTGGACCGAGATGCTCTTGCCTTTCCAGCTGTTCCAGCCTGTCAAGGCGCGCTCTACCTTATCCCTAAACGGTCTGATGCCTCAAGGTAAGTTCCTTCCCTTTACCTTAGTTACCGTGTTACTTGGCTGATGCAAGGTAAGTCTTGGTCGATGCTGGATGGTACGGACTGTACGGCTTGTACGGCCTTGTACGGACGTCCGTACCATGCTCTCCCTAAACTCCCTTAAGCTTCCTCATCTCCTTTCCTCTTCAACTCCTTAGCTCTTCATACATATATTCAGCTCAACTCAACAATTCTCCACTACTTTATGTTTCAAAATCAAGCTTCTTACATCGCGATTCATCCTGGTTTGATTAGAATGACAAAGAAGCTGTCATATTCCCAAACAGGAAAACTGGGATCACCTGATTTGAAAGTGGGATAGCTTCTTTATCCTAACTCCTATGAGATTTATTCAGCTTCCTGGTGATTCTGCACTACTTTATGTATCAAAATCAAGCTTCTTACATCGCGATTCATCCTGGTTTGATTAGAATGACAAAGAAGCTGTCATATTCCCAAACAGGAAAACTGGGATCACCTGATTTGAAAGTGGGATAGCTTCTTCATCCTAACTCCTATGAGATTTATTCAGCTTCCTGGTGATTCTCCACTACTTTATGTTTCAAAATCAAGCTTCTTACATCGCGATTCATCCTGGTTTGATTAGAATAACAAATAAGCTGTCATATTCCCAAACAGGAAAACTGGGATCACCTGATTTGAAAGTGGGATAGCTTCTTCATCCTAACTCCTATGAGATTTATTCAGCTTCCTGATGATTCTCCACTACTTTATGTATCAAAATCAAGCTTCTTACATCGCGATTCATCCTGGTTTGATTAGAATGACAAAGAAGCTGTCATATTCCCAAACAGGAAAACTGGGATCACCTGATTTGAAAGTGGGGTAGCTTCTTCATCCTAACTCCTATGAGATTTATTCAGCTTCCTGATGATTCTCTACTACTTTATGTATCAAAATCAAGCTTCTTACATCGCGATTCATCCTGGTTTGATTAGAATGACAAAGAAGCTGTCATATTCCCAAACAGGAAAACTGGGATCACCTGATTTGAAAGTGGGATAGCTTCTTCATCCTAACTCCTATGAGATTTATTCAGCTTCCTGGTGATTCTCCACTACTTTATGTTTCAAAATCAAGCTTCTTACATCGCGATTCATCCTGGTTTGATTAGAATGACAAAGAAGCTGTCATATTCCCAAACAGGAAAACTGGGATCACCTGATTTGAAAGTGGGATAGCTTCTTCATCCTAACTCCTATGAGATTTATTCAGCTTCCTGGTGATTCTCCACTACTTTATGTTTCAAAATCAAGCTTCTTACATCGCGATTCATCCTGGTTTGATTAGAATGACAAAGAAGCTGTCATATTCCCAAACAGGAAAACTGGGATCACCTGATTTGAAAGTGGGATAGCTTCTTCATCCTAACTCCTATGAGATTTATTCAGCTTCCTGGTGATTCTCCACTACTTTATGTATCAAAATCAAGCTTCTTACATCGCGATTCATCCTGGTTTGATTAGAATAACATGTTAAATAAAAGGAGAGAAGAGACATCAAGGTGAAGGCATGAAGGGATGAGAGGATTCTGAATAAGGGATCAGTACATGAGGGATGTCCGTACAAGCCAAGGCCGTACAAGTGAGGCCGTACACTTAGGGAAAGAAGATCATCCTAAAGTTACCCAAGTGGAGTTACCGTGAGTGATTAACCTTGTTACAGCCTTATCCTGATCAGTCCGTTGAGGGAAGAAGATCAGCGCGTCTCTAGCTGTTCCAGGCTGTAAAGCAAACAGCATCTTGGTCTTAGATGCCAAGATACCAAAGCGTGTAAGCTCTCCCATTCGATCGTTTCAAATGGACGCTCCTCTTCCCCTTTGACTCCACATGCTTATGCTTTCCCTAATGTTTAACCTAGTGTCTCTCTCCCTTACTATATAACTTGTAATCTGATTGATTAATGAGAATACACGAGTTTATGAGTCTCTCTCTCTCTAGTTCATCATGATAATCTCATACACCTTCTCTTAAACACTCTAATCTCTCTTGAATCTCCCTTAAACTACTCAATACCTTTCTTATTCTCTAAAATCATATGGTATCAGAGCCAGGTTGGCTTTGGTATTGAGATCTTGTGTTCTTCAGCTTCAGATAAACGTTCTTTCTTGTGAGATTCTAAACTAAGTTCAAGCAAATCAAGATGGGAGGAAACAAAGTTATCACGGTTCCGATTTCACTCAAGGGTGGGGGAAACTACCTGTTGTGGTCTAGGCTTGTGAAGACAGCCATTGGGAGGCTAGGGTTATGGGGTCACATCACAGATGAAGCTCCAGCACCAGTGGCCAGTGAGGAAGAAGGTGGAAGAGAGCTCGCGGTTGCTGATGGAAAGAAGTGGATTCAAGATGACTTGATGGTGCTATCTGTGCTGCAAGGATCACTTGAAGAACATCTCTTGGAAGCCTACAGCTACTGCGAGACTCCAAAACATCTGTGGGAGGTACTCCAAAAGACTTTTGGGAACGTTACCAATCTGAACCGTGTGTATGAGATCAAGAAAGCTATCAACACACTGGTACAAGATGGAGAGGAGTTCACCAAGCATTTGGGCAAGTATAGATCCTTGTGGTCTGAGCTTGAATCATTGAGGCCAAGCACGGCTGATCAAGAGCTACTCATGGAGAGGAGGGAGCAGGATCAGGTGTTTGGGTTGCTGTTGACGTTGGATCCTCCGTTCAATGATGTGATCAAACACATGCTGAGGATGCCAAGTCTTCCATCCATGGAGGAAGTGTGTGCGCAGCTCCAGAAGGAGGAAGGGTCTCTTGGTCTCTTCGGAAGCAAGGGAGACTTAGCTCTAGCCAACAAGGCTGAGGAAGGAGCGCAAGCTAACCGTGCAGCATACAAGACTGATGAGAGAAAGTATGGTGATGAGAGGAGGTTTGGAGGCAACTGTGATCACTGCAAGAAGCCGGGACACAAGAGGAGCCAGTGCTGGATCCTTCATCCCCATCTCAAGCCGGCCAAGTTCAACAAGGATCGAGAAGCCAGAGCTAACCTGTCTACTGAAGCAAGTGAAGTGTTGACATGAAGACATTCAGAGCATAAACAAGAAGTAGAGATCAAGAGAAGCATGCTTGATGAGGAGTTAAGTGGCGCATCCGTACAAGGGTGTACGGATATCTCTCCCTTTACCTAGCTTGGATATCAAGGCAAGTACTGGTAAGGCATTGACATGAGATCGCGTGTAAGAGCATCCTAAGTCCCTAGAGTTGTTTAATATAAAGAAGGTGACCGTTGGGAGCTAAGGAACAAAGCAAGATCACATGTGAGGTTAAGGAAGAGAGAGATTGGCGAGAGGTCACTATCACCTCACCTGTCCGAGCTCAGCTTGTCCTATTTGTCTACATTGTTTATAGTTTCTTGTTTGTCTTAGTATAGCAACTTGTAGTCTATATTAAGGATGTAACCAGACCCAAAATGAATCAAGGAAATGAGTTCCTCTTCTCTTTAGTCTTATGCGATTCTCTCTCTCTCTCTCTCTCTCTCGATTCTCTTCACCTTCTTCATAATTCTCATAATGACTTAAACAAATCACATATTCTTTCATGGTATCAGAGCAACCTTACTCTTGAGACCTAAACCTTTTTCTTTCTTCCGCAAATTCTCTGAGTTCTAAATTCTATTTTTGGCAAAGTTCATCTTGTTCTTGATTCTTTGTTTCCAGAATTTGCCAAAAATAGCAAAAACCATCCGAAACCTTTTTCTTTTCTTTTCTCTCTTGATGGATACCTCTGAGAACACAAAGATGGTGATGATACCAGTCACACTCAAGGGTCCTAACTACCTGACATGGGCAAGACTTGCCAAAACAGCTCTCGGAGGCAGAGGTCTTTGGGAAGTTGTTGAAGAAGGCCGCCCCACCAAGAAGACTGTCCTAGGAGAGGATGGCAAAGAGGTGGTGATTGCGGATGCTGGGGAGAAGAAGAAAGGTCAGGAGGACCTCATGGTGTTGTCTATCATCCAGAATAGCCTCGCTCCTTCTCTCCAAGAGGCTTATGCCTTTTGTGAGACCTCCAAAGAGTTGTGGGACACTCTTAAGAAGGTATATGCTAATAAATCCAACATAAGCAAGGTGTATGAAGTGAAAGGAGCCATCAACTCTCTCAGTCAAGAGGACACAGACTTTGATGCTCACTTTGGGAAGTTCCGGTCCCTATGGGCCGAGCTAGAGATGCTCAGGCCAGCCACTGTCGACCCAGATGTTCTCCATGAGAGGAGAGAGCAGGATAAGGTCTTTGCCTTACTACTTACCCTTAACCCAGGGTATGATGACCTAATCAGGCACATACTGAGGAACAAGGAGCTTCCCTCTCTTGATGAAGTGTGTGCGGAGATCCAAAAGGAGCACGGCTCAGTGGGTCTCTTTAAGAGAAAGGGAGAGATGGTGATGGCCAATCAAGCTGAAGGAGCCGAGAACAAACCTGCCGGAGTAGCCAACAAAGGATACTATAAGCCTGAGGATAGGAAGGTGTGGGTGTGTGACCACTGCAAGAAGAAGGGTCATGGGAAGGACAAGTGCTGGATCCTTCACCCACATCTCAAACCGGCCAAATTCAGAACTGAAGGAAGGGCCAACTACTCGGGTGACATTGGAGAAACATCCAACCGCTCTCAAGCTGTTGAGGAGAAGAAGCAGGGCCATGATGATACCATCAAGAAGTCTGACATTGAGGCTCTCATCAAAGCTCTTAAGGAGTCCGGTAACACCCTTGGAACTTCTCTTAATGCTACTTATCACACGCCTAGAGGTCTCTTTACTTCTTATCAAGTAGCTCACCAAACTGAGAGAGTTAAGCCTTTAGTTATAGACTCAGGCGCCTCTCACCATATGATAAGTGATGTTAACTTGATTAGTAACATAGAACCTGTGATAGGCAATGTGATGATAGCTAATGGTGATAAAATTCCAATTAAGGGAGTAGGAACACTTAAGCTGTTTGATAAAGACTCTAAAGCTTTCTATATGCCTACTTTTGCCTCTAACCTTCTTTCTGTAAAAAGGGCTACTACTGATCTAAATTGTAATGTCATATTTAGTCCTAATGAAGTTGTGTTTCAGGATATTGAGACTCTTAAGTTGATTGGCAAAGGTGTGACAAAGGGAGATCTCTACCTTCTTGAAGACGCCAAGACTCCTTCTTATTTATCTTCAGCTTTTAGTTCAATTCCTGTCTTAGATCATGATGTATTGTGGCATGCTAGGCTAGGCCATCCTCATTCCCGTGCACTGAACTTGTTGTTACCTGATATTTCTTTTAAAAATGATGGCTGTGAAGCTTGTATCCTTGGTAAACATTGCAAGACCGTTTTCCCTAAGTCATCTACAATCTATGAAAATTGCTTTGATCTTATACACTCTGATGTTTGGACTGCACCATGCATATCTAGGGAGAATCATAAGTATTTTGTCACATTTATAGATCAGAAATCAAAATATACTTGGCTGACTATGATTCCAACTAAAGATAGAGTGCTAGATGCTTTCATTAATTTCCAAACTTACATAACTAATCAATTCAATGTTAAGATCAAAGTGTTCAGGTCAGACAATGGGGGGGAATACACAAGTCATGGTTTCAAAAATTACCTAGCCAAGCATGGAATACTTCATCAAACGAGCTGTCCATATACACCCCAACAAATGGAGTGGCTGAGAGGAAAAACCGGCACCTTATGGGCGTGGCCAGATCCATGATGTTTCAGACCAATGTTCCTAAGCGGTTCTGGAGTGATGCAGTCATGACAGCATGTTATCTGATCAACCGCACTCCAACCAGAATCCTTGGTGACCTCACACCATATGAGGTACTGAACAAAAGAAAACCCTCTATTGATCATTTACGTGTATTTGGTTGCTTGTGTTATGTCTTGCAGCCAGATGGACAGAGAAACAAGCTTGAGCCACGAAGCACCAAGGCAGTTTTTCTTGGCTATTCCACTACCCAAAAGGGGTATAAATGCTATGTTCCAGAGGCCAGGAAGGTCTTAGTCTCCAGAGATGTGAAGTTTGTGGAATCCAGAGGATACTTTGAGAAGAAAAGTTGGGATGAGCTCAAAGATCTCTCTCAACCTTCCTCGGACAGAGCAGACACACTAAGGCGGCTTATGCAGAACTTGGGAATCAGTTTGTTTCCATCTGCTGGCACTCAGGAGACTGGAGCTGTTCCGGAGACAGTGAGAGCTCCACAAGATTCTACCACAACCCCACATCCTCATCCTGATCCTGAATGGGGGAACAACAATGATCATGAAGCTGAGAGCAATGATCCTAATGTTCATGATCCGGATGAGCAGATGCAGCAAGAGGCTGACCAAACCACTGATGTAAACTCTGGAGGAGTCGAATCAAGTGGACAAGAAGATGTACAAGAGGTGCAGCAGCTTAGGAGAAGCACAAGACAAAGGAAACCGGTTTCAAACTGGAACAACACTAGAGTATACTTCAACGCAGAGGCAATAGCTCATCCACCCAGTGCCGTGTGCTCCCTTGCTTACTATCCAGAAGAACATCAAGCCTTTGTGGGTTCATTGGATCAGGAATGGATACCAAGAACATATGCAGAAGCTATGGATAATGATGAATGGAGGGAATCAGTGAATGATGAAATGGGAGCTATGGAAAGAAACAACACCTGGTATGAGACAGAGCTTCCAAGAGGGAAGAAAGCCGTGACCAGTAGACTCATACACACCATCAAGTATCTTGCAAATGGTAAACCAGAAAGAAAGAAGACCAGGCTGGTGGCAAGGGGATACACACAAGTGTATGGAGAAGACTATCTAGACACCTTTGCACCAGTGGCCAAGCTTCATACAATCCGGATAGTCCTCTCACTAGCAGTGAACCTAGAGTGGGATCTTTGGCAAATGGATGTGAAGAACGCTTTCTTGCAAGGTGAACTAGAAGATGAAGTATACATGAGGCCACCTCCCGGAATGGAAGAGATGGTGAAACCAGGGAATGTTCTTAGACTCAGAAAGGCTATCTATGGCTTAAAGCAATCACCAAGAGCCTGGTACCACAAGCTAAGTACTACACTGAATGGAAGAGGCTTTGTGAAGTCTCAAGCTGATCATACACTCTTTACTCTCACAAGCAAGCAAGGGATTGTGGTAATCCTAGTCTATGTGGATGATATTATCATCACTGGTAGTAACAAGGAGGGAATCAACTCAACCAAGACATTCCTCAAGACTGCATTTGACATCAAGGATCTAGGAGAGCTGAAGTACTTCCTCGGCATTGAGATGTGCAGAACAAAGGAAGGATTGTTTCTGTCCCAAAGAAAGTATACTTTGGACATTATAAAGGAGGCAGGAGACCTTGGAGGAAGAGTGGCCAAGACACCACTAGAAGAAGGCTACAAGGTTATGCGTGAGGGGGAGTTTGATGCAACTCTCTTTGAGGATGTCAAGAGGTATAGAAGAATGGTTGGGAAGCTTATCTATCTTACTATCACAAGGCCGGATGTGTGTTTTGCTGTGAACCAAGTGAGCCAACATATGCAAGCTCCTAAGGTACATCATTGGAACATGGTGGAAAGGATCTTGAGATACTTAAGAGAGGCGCCAGGCCAAGGAGTGTGGATGGCGTGCAACAAGAGTACTGAAGTTGTTGGGTATTGTGATGCTGATTGGGCTGGAGATCGAGTTGATAGGAGATCAACCACAGGCTATTGCACCTTTATTGGAGGAAACCTAGTCACATGGAAGAGCAAGAAGCAGAAGGTGGTCTCTTGCTCAAGTGCTGAGGCAGAGTACCGATCTATGAGGAAGCTTACTAGTGAACTCATATGGATCAAAGGACTGCTAAAGGACTTGGGCATAGAGATCTCCACGCCAATGACTATGCATTGTGACAATCAGGCAGCAATACACATTGCATCAAACTCTGTGTTCCATGAGAGGACTAAGCATATAGAAGTGGACTGTCACAAGGTGAGACAAGCAGTGGAGCAGCAAGTGATTCTTCCATGCTACACAAGAAGTGAAGATCAACTAGCTGACATATTCACCAAGGCAGCCAGCAACAAAGTTTGTGAGTCCATCCTCCCTAGGCTTGGACTCATAAACATTCCATGTCAATGATCCCCTCATCATGGAGTGTTCTACTCTTTTTCCTTTGCTTGGTTTTTATCCCAAGTGGTTTTTCCAAGTAAAGGTTTTAATGAGGGAATACTTCATGCCTTTCCAAGCTTGACACTCACCACTGTCAAGCTTGAGGGGGAGTGTTGACATGAAGACATTCAGAGCATAAACAAGAAGTAGAGATCAAGAGAAGCATGCTTGATGAGGAGTTAAGTGGCGCATCCGTACAAGGGTGTACGGATATCTCTCCCTTTACCTAGCTTGGATATCAAGGCAAGTACTGGTAAGGCATTGACATGAGATCGCGTGTAAGAGCATCCTAAGTCCCTAGAGTTGTTTAATATAAAGAAGGTGACCGTTGGGAGCTAAGGAACAAAGCAAGATCACATGTGAGGTTAAGGAAGAGAGAGATTGGCGAGAGGTCACTATCACCTCACCTGTCCGAGCTCAGCTTGTCCTATTTGTCTACATTGTTTATAGTTTCTTGTTTGTCTTAGTATAGCAACTTGTAGTCTATATTAAGGATGTAACCAGACCCAAAATGTATCAAGGAAAATGAGTTCCTCTTCTCTTTAGTCTTATGCGATTCTCTCTCTCTCTCTCTCTCTCTCGATTCTCTTCACCTTCTTCATAATTCTCATAAGGACTTAAACAAATCACATATTCTTTCATGAAGCCGGTCCCTCAGGAGCGGGCTCAAGTGCACAAGTGGGTGAAAGCGCAGGCAAGGCAATGGCAACTCACTACACGGCCGCAAAGAGTTTGGAGCATGAAGTGATCCGCAAATCTGACATAGATGCCCTCATCAAAGCTCTTAAGGAGTCTGGTACATTCGGAAACACTCTTGGTTACTCATATACTGCTCACATGATGCCTAGGAATGAGAATAGGTTGATAGATATCATTGAGACATTAAAACTGAGAAATGAATCACCTAGAACTCATCTTGCTAGAGGCATAAAACCATTGATTGTTGACTCTGGTGCATCTCATCACATGATTAGTGATGATAGCTTAATCAAAAACATAGAACCTGCTCATGGACATGTAATGATTGCAAATGGAGATAGAATTCCCATTAAAGGTGTAGGAGACTTAAAGCTATTTGATAAGAACTCTAAAGCATTTTACATGCCTGATTTTACTTCTAATCTCTTATCTGTTAAAAGATGTACCAATGATCTACAATGCAATGTTATCTTTAGTCCTAACAATGTGACATTTCAGGATATTGAGAGCAATAAGTTGATCGGACAAGGAGTAACCAAGGGGGATCTTTATGTACTTGAAGACATTAACCCCATTTCTAGTTGTTTGCTGAGTTCTGTTTTAAGTAAAGGTGCATTATGGCATTCTAGGCTAGGACATCCACATGTTAGAGCCTTAAGCTTAATGTTTCCAGGTGTCATGTTTAAAAATAATGATTGTGAGGCTTGTATTTTGGGAAAACATTGTAAGACTGTTTTTAAAAGATCTACTACTATCTATGATAAGTGTTTTGATCTTGTTCACTCTGATGTATGGACTGCTCCCTGCTTATCTAGAGATAATTACAAGTACTTTGTCACATTTGTAGATGAGAAATCTAAATACACCTGGATAACACTCATTAAAACAAAGGATAGGGTTCTTGATGCATTTAAAAACTTCCAATCATATGTATCTAACCAGTATAATGCAAAGATTAAGATTTTCAGGTCAGATAATGGTGGAGAGTATACTGGCAATGCATTCAAGAGTCACCTAGCTCAACATGGGATCCTACATCAGACAAGTTGTCCATACACTCCTCAACAGAATGGTGTAGCTGAGAGAAAGAATAGACACCTAATGGAGGTGGCAAGGTCTATGATGTTTCATACAAATGTGCCTAAGAGATTCTGGAGTGATGCTGTGATCTCGGCTTGTTATCTAATCAATAGGATACCAACCAAGATCCTGGAAGATCAAGCTCCTTATGAAGTTCTTAACAGAAGCAAACCTGTGCTGGATCACTTAAGAGTCTTTGGATGCGTGTGCTTTGTACTTGTACCCGGGGAGCTAAGGAATAAACTAGAAGCAAAGAGCACAAGAGCCATGTTCATTGGCTACTCAACGTCACAAAAGGGATACAAATGCTATGATTCAGAAGCCAGGAGAGTTCTTGTGTCTAGAGATGTGAAGTTCTTGGAGGATAAGAGCTTTTATGGAGATAGAAAGTGGGAAGATCTTGAAGATTTGTCTCAACCATCTGATCGAGCTACAAGTCTTAGGCGTGTACTGGAAGGACTTGGAATCAACATGTCCCAGGATCAGCAACCATCAAGGGAGAATGAAGCTGAAGAACCATCACACCATGATCATGAGGGGGGAAATGAGGCTGAGCCTGAAGATCATGAGGATCAAGACTCAGATAGTCATGGTCAAGGTGTGATACAAAGAGAGGAAGAACAGGAAGAATCCATTCAAGAAGATCATGTGGAACCAAATGGAGAAGAAAGAGAAGCAGTTCAGCCTACGGTGGTCCAGCCTACGGTGGTGGAAGTGGAACAAGCCCCATTAAGGAGAAGCACACGGCTAAAGAGAGATGCTTCCAACTGGGTAAACACGAGAGTGTACTACAATGCTCAGGCTGTGGAGCATCCCTCTCAGGCTGTGTGCTCGTTTGCAAGTTACCCAAAGGAACATTGTGCATTCATTACAAGCTTAGATGAGAGCAGTGTACCAAGATCATATGAGGAAGCAATGTTACATGAAGATTGGAAAGAATCAGTGGGTGATGAAGCAAATGCTATGATAAAGAATGACACTTGGTTTGAGAGTGAGCTGCCAAGAGGGAAGAAGGCAGTAACAAGCAAGTGGATATTCACTATCAAGTATCTACCTGATGGAACTATTGAGAGGAAGAAGACAAGATTGGTGGCTAGAGGATACACTCAAACATATGGGGAAGACTACATTGATACCTTTGCTCCTGTTGCCAAACTCCATACCATAAGAATTGTACTATCTCTTGCTGTGAATCTTGAGTGGGAGCTGTGGCAGATGGATGTGAAGAATGCCTTTCTTCAAGGAGAGCTAGAGGATGAAGTGTATATGCATCCTCCACCAGGTCTAGAGCACCTTGTGAAACCTGGAAATGTATTGAGACTCAAGAAGGCTATCTATGGGTTGAAGCAATCTCCTAGAGCATGGTATAACAAACTGAGCACTACCTTAAATGGGCGTGGGTTCAAGAAGTCTGAATTGGATCACACTCTCTTCACTCTCACTACACCCTCAGGTATCATCTGTCTACTTGTATATGTGGATGACATAATCATAACAGGTAGTGATAAGGCTGGTATAAAAGCCACCAAGGAGTTTTTGAAATCTGTGTTTGAAATCAAAGACTTAGGAGAAATGAAATACTTCCTTGGAATTGAGTTGTGTAGATCTAAGGAAGGATTGTTCATTTCCCAAAGGAAGTATACACTTGATCTTTTGAAAGATGCAGGTATACAAGGAGATAAGACAGCAAAGATGCCTCTTGAAGATGGATACAAGATTCCACGTGAGGGGGAGATTGAAGATAGCAAGGCCTTTCATGATCCAAAGCTATACAGGAAGCTGGTAGGGAAGCTCATCTACCTCACCATCACACGACCAGACATTTGCTTTGCTGTGAACCAAGTGAGCCAGCATATGCAAGTCCCAAAGGATCATCACTGGCGCATGGTGGAGAGACTGCTCTTGTATCTGAACGGGACATCAAGCCTTGGAGTTTGGATGGGATGCAACAAGAGTACTGAAGTAGTGGGATATTGTGATGCGGATTGGGCTGGAGATAGAGCAGACAGAAGATCAACCACCGGCTACTGTACATTCATTGGAGGCAACTTGGTGACTTGGAAGAGCAAGAAGCAGAAGGTGGTGTCTTGTAAAAGTGCTGAAGCTGAGTATAGAGCAATGCTGAAGCTTACCAATGAGTTGGTGTGGATCAAAGGGATCTTAGAAGCATTTGGAGATAGAGCAAGCAGCTCCAATGACTATGCATTGTGATAATCAAGCGGCTATACACATTGCAACCAATTCAGTCTTCCATGAGAGAACCAAGCACATTGAAGTTGATTGCCACAAGGTGAGGCAGATGATTGTCTTGGGAGTAATCTTGCCATGCTATACAAGGAGTGAGGATCAGTTAGCTGTTGTCTTTACCAAAGCCGCGAGACAGAAGACCATGAAGTCCATTCACATCAGGCTAGGACTCCTGGATCTCACACCTAGTGGCTGAGTCCCCTTAGCCATGAGTTCTTCACTCTTTTTCCCTCATCAAAGTTTTGTCCCAATGGGTTTTCTTTGGTGAGGTTTTTAATGAGGAAGATCTCATGGCCTTTCCAAGCTTAGCTTTTCAAGAGTCTAAGCTTGAGGGGGAGTGTTAAATAAAAGGAGAGAAGAGACATCAAGGTGAAGGCATGAAGGGATGAGAGGATTCTGAATAAGGGATCAGTACATGAGGGATGTCCGTACAAGCCAAGGCCGTACAAGTGAGGCCGTACACTTAGGGAAAGAGGATCATCCTAAAGTTACCCAAGTGGAGTTACCGTGAGTGATTAACCTTGTTACAGCCTTATCCTGATTATACACTTTTGTGTATTAGAGCATGATTCAACTAATCCAGGATAATCAGATGAAAAGATTAAAGAGATTAAGAGATTTTAGTGAGAGAATAGAGAGAGACTCAAAACTCCATTAGATTGATTAATGAGAGAGTTTACAACACATATAGATTAGGGATACATCAATTCGTCCAGGTTCACTCTAGCTAGGATAAGAAGCATGTGTAGTCAAAGATGCTTGATTTAAACTAGCCAATAAGGTTCCTCACATGCTTGGGCATCTTGCTTTAGCTTTCCAGCTGGTGCCAGCCTGTCTAAAGCTCTCTAGCCTTGACCAGACCTTATCCAAACTCCTCCTTGCTTATTCAGACTCCTCCTGGCGTGATTCACTCTTCACATAGATGCAAGGTAACTTCCCAAGTCTTTTAACTCAGTTACCACAGTAACAATAAAGTTACTGTGGTAAATCTCCAAGTTACTGCCTGCTCCAAATCCCTTCCTCTATCCATGTATCCACTCTTCATCTCCTCATCTCAACACTCCCCCTCAAGCTTGACCATGTAGAACAAGTCAAGCTTGGAAACCATGAAGACCTCCCTCATTAAAAACCTCACCAAGGAAAACCCAATGGGATAAAACCTTGATGAGGGAAAAAGAGTGGAGACTCCATGGTTAAGGGGCTCAGCTCCTAGGAGTAAGATCAATGAGTCCAAGTCTTGATAGTATGGACTCCATTGTCTTTACTCTCGCTGCCTTAGTAAACACATCTGCAAGCTGATCTTCACTTCTTGTATAACATGGCAATATCACTCCAAGTATAATCATCTGCCTCACCTTGTGACAATCAACTTCTATATGCTTCGTCCTCTCATGAAAGACTGAGTTAGAAGCAATGTGGATAGCTGCTTGATTGTCACAATGCATTGTCATAGGAGTACTCTGCTCAATCTCCAAATGCTTCAAGATCCCCTTGATCCACACCAACTCGTTTGTCAGCTTCAACATGGCTCTATACTCAGCTTTGTTGAGATGAGAGAATAAATGGTTGATATATTGAGAGAGGAAGAGAGTTGGAGTAGACAGTAACTTTGGAGTTTTACTGTGGTAACTTTAGTTTAACCACAGTAACAACTTGGGAAGTTATCTGATGGCATGAGAAGGTAACTTAGTGAAGGGAAGAGAGTAAACTCGACCAAAGAGGATAAGGAAGGATAAGGGAGCCTTTGACAGCCTGTATGATGCTGGAAAGGAGAGGATGCTTTTCTACTAGTGCAAGCATGTGAGAAAGCACAGCCAAGTGATTCAAAAGGAGTTCCAGCCTGTCCTTTGACTACACATGCTTATACATTTCGAAATCCCTTGTTGCTCTCTCTTTATATACTTGTAAACCCTCATCAGTATTAATTAATGGAGTTTTGAGTCTCTCTCTCTAGTCTCTCTCTTGTTCTTAATCTCTAATCTCTTTAATTCTCAGATTAAACTTAATCACTCTTTAAATCACAAAATCTAATATGGTATCAGAGCCAGGTTCCTTTAAAAGGAGAGAGTGATTTCGTTTTCTAAATGTCCTTGAGTGTTCTTGAGTGTTCTTGAGAGTTCTTGAGAGTTTGTCAAGAGCTAGATCCTTTAAAAGTCAAGTTGGTGTCTGTTGGTGTTTCTTTTGGAGAGTCAGCCTCAAGGGAGTCCCTTTAGGTGTTTGACAAGGTCAGAAGAGGGGTCTAGTTTGTGGTTAAGCTTGGCGTGTGAGATTAGAAGCATTTGGGGGAAGATCTAGGCTAAAGGTTGTTGCTTTAGGCTAAAGGTTGTTGCTTTAGGCTAAAGGAAATGGAGCTGCTTCAATCTGGTACAACAAGGCGTGAAGAGAAGAAAGAGAGAGGGAATGAGTGGGGGTGGTTCTCACAAATGAAAACAACTCTGAAAAGGTGTGGAGTTTGGAGAAACCATGAGAAGGAAGAGTCTTTGAAGGGTAAAGCTGCTGAGAAAGATCAGACAGCAAGAGAAACAAGTGGAGATTGCTTTAGTCTTGAAGAAAGTATACTGCTTGAGAAGATTGAAGATGTTTATGAGAACAAGATCAATCTTAGGAGAGTGTGTGAAGTCAAGAAGGTGATCAGTGAAGCTAAGCAAGGAAGAGAAGAGTTCAATAACCATGTGAGGAAGCTACAACACTTGTGGGTTGAACTACAAGGGTTGAGATCCCATGTGGATGGGGATGCTACACCAGAGCAAGAGATGGTCTTGAAGCTCTTGGCGAGCATGGAGTCATCATATGGGTGGCTGGTGGAGATGGTTCTAAGAGGGGAACAGCTTCCGGAAATGGAAGAGATCTGTGTGCTTATAAGAAGGGCGTATGAGATAATGAGAGATGATGAGAGGCTAACCATGAGTAGGAGTGAGAGCTCATGGAAGCCAAATGGGAGTAGGAGTGAGAGCTTCCAGAAGCTAACCATGAGTAGGAGTGAGGGCTCATGGAGGCTAACCGGGAGTAGGAGTGAGGGCTTCCGGAAGAGGAGGAGGTGCAGAATGCTATCCAAAGCTTATGTCAACATAGGAAAGGGTAGGAAGAGAGTTGTGGGAGAGTGTTCTTACTCAGCCTACATGGGGGAATCAGTAGAAGACAGTGGGGTGTTAAGAGAGCAGGAGAAAGGGAGTGGAGCTGATGATCGCATCACCAGGAAGGAATGGAGAGTGTTCATGGAACATGTACAAGCCTTAGCAGCAAGCAAGAAGCATGCTATACAATCCGGAGCTTCTAAACCCATGGTGATTGATTCTGGAGCAAGTCATCATATGATCAGTGATAGGAGGCTTATAAGTGAGATCAAGGCTGCAACAGGGAGTGTTAGGATAGCTAATGGTGCTATGATCCCAATAGAAGGAGTGGGAAAGCTCAAACTGTTTGAGAAGGACACGGCTGCCTTCTACATGCCTCAGTTCACTTCAAATCTATTATCTGTGAAGAAAGCTACCATTGATCTTGATTGTCAAGTAGTATTCAGACCTGATGAAGTTGAGTTTCAAGATTTGAAGACTGGGAGAGTCATTGGCAGAGGAGACAGCAAGAATCAGCTATACCACCTCGACTTGGCTAAGACCTCTAATCCCTTTGATTCTATTTGCTTGAGTAGTACTGCTGAGAAGATTGATAGTATTACTTGGCATGCTAGATTAGGACATCCTCATGCTCGTGCCATTGAATTGATAATCCCTAATATGTCATTCAATCACTTGGATTGTGAAGCATGCATATTAGGAAAGCATTGTAGGACTGTTTTCCCAACATCTAAGACTACTTATGAGCATTGCTTTGATCTAGTTCACTCGGATGTGTGGACCGCTCCATGCATGTCTAGAGACAGCCATAAATACTTTGTGACATTCATTGATGAGAAGTCTAAGTATACATGGCTCACATTGCTTCCATCTAAAGATAAGGTGCTAGAAGCGTTTATGAACTTCCAAGCATATGTATCTAATCAATACAATGCTACTGTGAAGGTACTGAGATCAGACAATGGAGGTGAATACATCAGCAATGCCTTCAAGAGTCATCTAGCCAAGCATGGGATTGTGCATCAGACCAGTTGTCCCTACACACCACAGCAGAATGGTGTAGCTGAGAGGAAGAATAGGCACTTGATGGAGGTTGCTAGGTCGATGATGTTTCATGCAAATGTCCCAAAACGTTTTTGGGGAGATGCTGTACAGACTGCTTGCTATCTCATCAACCGGATCCCAACCAAGATACTGAAGAATCTGTCTCCATTTGAGGTGCTGAATAAGAGCAAGCCTTTTATTGATCACCTACGGGTATTTGGGTGTGTATGCTATGTCATGAGTCCAGGAGAACAGAGAAACAAGCTGGAGGCAAAGAGCACTAAGGCTATGTTCATTGGATACTCTATCACTCAGAAGGGATACAAGTGCTATGATCCTGAAGCAAGGAGAGTGATGGTATCTAGAGAAGTGAAGTTTATTGAATCAAAAGGGTATTATGAAGAAAAGGAGTGGGAAAATCTGAAGGATTTGTCTCAAGCTCCATCTGATAGAGCAACAACACTGAGGGTGCTGTTGGAGAAGCTAGGGATAGGGTTATCCCAGGATCAGGAATCTGGAAGAAGAGAGTCTTCCAATCCGACTAGTGAAGCTGAAAGAACAACTCCTCTTGATCATGAGAGGGGGAATGGAACTGAATCTCATGAGCAAGTGCATAATCAAGATTCAGGCCAGCATAATCAAGAGGTGACACAGGAAGTAGAGAGTGGTGCTCAGTCTAGTGGAGATGGGCAAAGAGAGTCTACTGGCTCAGATGAGAGTGGTACTCAGTCTAGTGGAGATTGGGAAGTGGATCCTGATGGGTCAAATGAGAGTGGTGCTCAATCAAGTGAAGATGGGCAAGAGCCACAAGAAGAACAAGTTCAGGAGCTGAGGAGGAGCACAAGGGTGAAGAGAGATGCTTCCAACTGGGTAAACACGAGAGTGTACTACAATGCCCAGGCTGTGGAGCATCCTTCTCAAGCTATGTGTTCCTTTGCAGAGTTTCCAGACGAGCATATAGCCTTCACAGTAAGCTTGGATGAGAGCTATATTCCAAGGACATATGAAGAAGCTATGGCTTTAAAGGAGTGGAGAGATTCAGTTGCTGATGAGTCCGGAGCCATGATTAAGAATGAAACATGGTATGAGAGTGAGCTGCCTAAAGGGAAGAAGGCAGTGACTAGTAAATGGGTGTTCACAATCAAGTTTCATCCTGATGGAAGAATAGAGAGGCGCAAGTCTAGGTTGGTGGCAAGAGGATTTACTCAGACATATGGTGAGGACTATGTTGAGACCTTTGCTCCTGTGGCTAAACTTCATACTATCAGGATTGTATTATCTTTAGCTGTGAATCTTGAGTGGGATTTGTGGCAAATGGATGTGAAGAATGCATTCCTTCAAGGAGAGTTGGAAGATGAAGTATACATGCATCCACCACCAGGTCTTGAACATCTAGTAAAGAAGGGTAATGTGTTGAGGTTGAGGAAAGCTATCTATGGTCTCAAGCAGTCTCCAAGGGCGTGGTACAACAAGTTGAGTACTACACTGAATGGGAGAGGGTTCAGAAAGTCAGAATTGGATCACACTCTCTTTACCCTAACCACCTCATCTGGTATTGTGGTATTACTTGTGTATGTGGATGATATCATCATCACAGGCAGTGATAAGGAAGGCATCAAGGCTACAAAGGAGTATCTCAAGGCAAGCTTTGAGATTAAAGACTTGGGGGAAATGAAGTATTTTCTTGGGATTGAGATATGCAGATCAAAGGAAGGATTGTTCATGTCTCAAAGGAAGTATGTGATTGATCTATTGAAGGGAGCAGATGCCTATGGAGGAAAGACAGCCAAGATGCCAATGGAGGATGGGTACAAGGTTCCACGTGAGGGGGAGATTGAGGATAGCAAGCCATTCCATGATCCTAAGCTGTATAGGAAGCTAGTGGGGAAGTTGATTTATCTTACCATTACTAGACCTGATGTATGCTTTGCGGTGAATCAAGTCAGTCAACACATGCAAGTTCCTAAGGAGCACCACTGGCGGATGGTGGAAAGGATCTTGATGTATCTGAATGGAACTACTGGTCTTGGAGTATGGATGGGATGTAACAAGAGTACTGAGGTTGTAGGCTACTGTGATGCGGATTGGGCTGGTGATAGAGCAGATAGAAGATCAACCACAGGCTATTGTACATTCATTGGTGGTAACTTGGTCACTTGGAAGAGTAAGAAGCAGAAGGTAGTGTCTTGTTCCAGTGCTGAGGCCGAGTATAGAGCAATGCTGAAGCTTACAAATGAGCTAGTGTGGATAAAAGGGATTTTGAAGCATCTGGAGATTATTCAAGCAACGCCAATGACAATGCATTGTGATAATCAAGCAGCTATCCACATTGCATCTAACTCTGTGTTCCATGAGAGAACAAAGCACATTGAGGTTGATTGTCACAAGGTGAGGCAGATGATGATTCTTGGGGTGATTCTACCTTGTTATACTCGGAGTGAGGATCAGTTAGCAGATGTGTTCACAAAGGCAGCAAGGCAAAAGACAATGGAGTCCATACACATCAGGTTAGGACTCATTGATCTCTCGCCTAAGGGCTAGTCTATACACTCTCCTGATCATGTGATCTCTACTCTTTTTCCTCATTAAGGTTTTGTCCCAATGGGTTTTCCTTAATGAGGTTTTAATGAGGGAGATCTCATGGTCCTTCCAAGCTTGACTTGTTCCACATGGTCAAGCTTGAGGGGGAGTGTTGAGATGAGAGAATAAAGGTTGATATATTGAGAGAGGAAGAGAGTTGGAGTAGACAGTAACTTTGGAGTTTTACTGTGGTAACTTTAGTTTAACCACAGTAACAACTTGGGAAGTTATCTGATGGCATGAGAAGGTAACTTAGTGAAGGGAAGAGAGTAAACTCGACCAAAGAGGATAAGGAAGGATAAGGGAGCCTTTGACAGCCTGTATGATGCTGGAAAGGAGAGGATGCTTTTCTACTAGTGCAAGCATGTGAGAAAGCACAGCCAAGTGATTCAAAAGGAGTTCCAGCCTGTCCTTTGACTACACATGCTTATACATTTCGAAATCCCTTGTTGCTCTCTCTTTATATACTTGTAAACCCTCATCAGTATTAATTAATGGAGTTTTGAGTCTCTCTCTCTAGTCTCTCTCTTGTTCTTAATCTCTAATCTCTTTAATTCTCAGATTAAACTTAATCACTCTTTAAATCACAAAATCTAATAAGCTTCAGCACTTGAACAGGAGATAACCTTCTGCTTCTTACTCTTCCAAGTGACCAAGTTCCCTCCAATGAATGTACAATACCCAGTAGTTGATCTCCTGTCCACTCTATCTCCTGCCCAATCAGCATCACAATATCCAACCACTTCTGTACTGCCATTACAACCCATCCAAACTCCTTGACCAGACGTGCCACTCAAATACCTCAGTATCCTATCAACCATCTTCCAATGATGAACCTTTGGTGCCTGCATATGCTGGCTCACTTGATTCACTGCAAAGCATATATCAGGTCTTGTAATCGTCAAGTAGATCAGCTTTCCAACCATCCTCCTATACAGCTTAGCATCCTCAAACAACTGGTTCTCTTCAACCTCCCCCTCACGCAAGACCTTATACCCCTCCTCAAGAGGTGTCTTAGCTATCTTTCCTCCAAGCACATCAGCTTCCTTTAGCATATCCATTGCATACTTCCTTTGAGACATGAACAAACCCTCCTTTGATCTGCATATCTCAATCCCCAAGAAATACTTCATCTCTCCCAAGTCTTTGATATCAAATACTGACCTGAGAAACTCTTTAGTGGCTTTAATCCCAGCCTTATCACTCCCTGTGATAATCAAATCATCCACATACACTAGAATCACAATGATCCCTGATGGCCCGACCAGTGTGAAGAGTGTGTGATCTAGTTCAGACTTCCTGAACCCTCTCCCATTGAGTGTTGTACTCAGCTTCCTGTACCAGGCTCTAGGAGACTGCTTCAACCCATATATAGCTTTCTTCAATCTCAAAACATTTCCTGGCTTTACTAGATGCTCAAGACCAGGAGGAGGAAGCATATATACCTCATCTTCTAGCTCACCTTGCAGGAAAGCATTCTTCACATCCATCTGCCACAAATCCCACTCCAAGTTTGTTGCAATGGATAACACAATTCGAATTGTGTGAAGCTTGGCCACTGGTGCAAAAGTATCAATGTAATCTTCTCCATAAGTCTGTGTAAATCCTCTTGCAACCAGCCTGGTCTTGTGCCTATCTATCTCCCCATTTGCAAGATATTTAATGGTGAAGATCCATCTGCTTGAAACTGCCTTCTTCCCTCTAGGTAATTCACTCTCATACCAAGTGTCATTCCTGATCATTGCATCCCTTTCATCTCCTACTGAATCTCTCCAAACCTTGTGCTTCATAGCTTCTTCATAAGATCTTGGTATCTCATTCTCATCCAAGTTACACATAAACACCATGTGCTCTTCTGGAAACTCAGCAAAGGAACACATGGCTTGAGAGGGATGCTCCACAGCCTGGGCATTGTAGTACACTCTCGTGTTTACCCAGTTGGAAGGATCCCTCCTTATCCTTGTGCTCCTCCGCAAGGTCTCAACCTGTTCTTCAGCCTGAACATTCTCTTGTGCTTCCTCTCTTAAACCAGTAGGTTCTCCCTGCTCATTTCCAGCAGGTTCTCCCTGCTCATTTCCACCTGACTGAGCTCCACTCTCTACTTCCTGTGTCTCCTCCTGATCATGCTGACCTGAATCCTCTTGGTTATGCTCCTGCTCCCCTGATTCAGATCCATTCCCCCTCTCATGATCAAGAGGAGTTGTTCCTCCAGCTTCTCCAGCTTGATTAGTAGGTCCTGTTCTTCCTGGTTCCTGATCTTGGGATAATCCTATCCCTAGCCTCTCCAACAACACCCTCAATGTTGTTGCCTTCTCTGATGGAGCTCGGGACAGATCCTCTAGGTCTTCCCATTTCTTCTCCTCATAATACCCTTTAGACTCAACAAACTTCACTTCTCTAGATACCATAACCCTCCTAGTTATTGGATCATAACATTTGTAGCCTTTCTGAGTGATTGAGTACCCAATGAACATAGCTTTAGTACTCTTTGCTTCTAGCTTGTTCCTTCTTTCTCCGGGAATCATCACATAACATAAGCACCCAAAGACTCTCAAATGATCAATGTGTGGCTTGGTCTTGTTCAATACTTCAAAGGGAGACAGTTTCTTCAAGACACGGGTTGGCACTCTATTGATGAGATAGCAAGCAGTCTGAACAGCATCACTCCAAAACCTCTTAGGGACATTCATGTGGAACATGATTGATCTCGCAACCTCCATCAAATGTCTGTTCTTCCTCTCAGCCACCCCATTTTGTTGTGGTGTGTAAGGACAGCTAGTTTGTTGCACAATCCCATGCTTTGCAAGATGACTCTTGAAAGCATTGCTAGTGTATTCTCCTCCATTATCAGACCTCAGAATCTTCACAGTGGCATTGTACTGATTAGTAACATATGCTTGGAAGTTCATGAAGGCTTCTAGGACTCTGTCTTTGGAGGGAATCATGGTGATCCATGTGTACTTTGACTTCTCATCAATGAAAGTCACAAAGTACTTATGGCTGTCTCTAGACATACAGGGAGCTGTCCACACGTCTGAATGCACCAGATCAAAGCAATTCTCATATCTGGTTTCTGATGTTGGGAAGACAGTCCTACAGTGCTTTCCAAGTATACAAGCTTCACACTCCAAGTGATTGAACGCCATACTTGGTAGAATCAGTTCAATTGCCTTGGCATGAGGATGTCCCAGCCTTGCATGCCATGTGAGATTATCACACCTATCCGTTGTGCTGCTTAAACACACAGACTCCACAGGACTAGGCGCCTCAGTTGTTTGGAGATGATAGAGCTGATGCTTGCTGTCTCCTCTGCCAATAACCCTTCCAGTCTTCAAATCCTGGAACTCAACTTCATTTGGTCTGAAAACCACTTGACAATCCAGATCAACTGTAGCCTTCTTAACTGAGATTAGATTGGATGTAAACTGAGGTAGGTAGAAGGCAGTGGAGTTCTTCTCAAACAGCTTGAGGTTTCCCACTCCTTCTATTGGGATCCTGGTACCATTGGCTATCATGACACTCCCTGTTGCTGCTTTAACCTCACTGATTAGTCTCTTGTCACTGATCATGTGGTGTGTTGCTCCAGAGTCAATGATGATGGGTTTAGATGTGGATGCTTTGGCAGGAGCACCCAGACTCCGGGTCGTAGCCAAAGCATACACATGCTTAACCAACTCATCCCATTCCTTCTTTGTCACACACTCATCTGCCCTCTTGGTATCCATTCCTCTCATATCCGCACTGTCTCCTACTGTTTCTCCCATGTAAGCTGAGTATGAACACTCTCCTATAACCATCTGCTGAAGTACATCCTTGATTCTCTTCAAGATTACACTCATCCTGCCACTTAAGTGCTCAGACTCGCTATCCTTTCTCCATACCCTTCTCTTCATTAACCACTCCTTAGAAAGTTTTCTCAACCTTCCCCTCTTACAGCTTGTACCTCCCTTCCATCTTTCTGGCTTCCTGTTCATTTCCCACACATCACAAGTATATTTAACAAGCTCACATACCTCTTCCATAAGGAAGCTGAAGATCACATCTTGCTTCCTCCTTTCTTGACTACATCTCGGATTTGATGTGTGTGTCTTCACCACATCTAGCTCTGACCACACTTCTCTCAGCCTTCCCACAAGCTGATAACACTCATCCTTTCCTTGTCTCAAGCCGCGGATCACCCCTCTGTCCTCAACGACTCTCACAAGCTTGGACTTGCCTAAAGTTGCTTCAATCTCACTCTTTGTAGTGTTTCCTTGAACAACTTCATTTCCCAGCTTCAGACCTCTTGTCTGACCTTCTTCAGTAGCCATTTCCATGAAAGGTTTCCCCTTTCCATGACTACTCCATAACCCACAGCTTTCCAAAGCTCTTTTAGCCCACCTTGACCACTCGCCATGCCTCTCCTCTTCAGTCTTCACAGTTGACTCAGGTCTGTGCTCCATTTCCATGTTGAGATGATTTGGATTCACCAGAACCTCTCACGCCACCAAGATAATGAAACCCAGAAGTTAAGAACACCAAGAACACTCAAGAACACTCAATAATTTTAAGAAAAAGGAATCACACTCTCCCACTTTGCGCAACCTGGCTCTGATACCATATACACTTTTGTGTATTAGAGCATGATTCAACTAATCCAGGATAATCAGATGAAAAGATTAAAGAGATTAAGAGATTTTAGTGAGAGAATAGAGAGAGACTCAAAACTCCATTAGATTGATTAATGAGAGAGTTTACAACACATATAGATTAGGGATACATCAATTCGTCCAGGTTCACTCTAGCTAGGATAAGAAGCATGTGTAGTCAAAGATGCTTGATTTAAACTAGCCAATAAGGTTCCTCACATGCTTGGGCATCTTGCTTTAGCTTTCCAGCTGGTGCCAGCCTGTCTAAAGCTCTCTAGCCTTGACCAGACCTTATCCAAACTCCTCCTTGCTTATTCAGACTCCTCCTGGCGTGATTCACTCTTCACATAGATGCAAGGTAACTTCCCAAGTCTTTTAACTCAGTTACCACAGTAACAATAAAGTTACTGTGGTAAATCTCCAAGTTACTGCCTGCTCCAAATCCCTTCCTCTATCCATGTATCCACTCTTCATCTCCTCATCTCAACACTGATCAGTCCGTTGAGGGAAGAAGATCAGCGCGTCTCTAGCTGTTCCAGGCTGTAAAGCAAACAGCATCTTGGTCTTAGATGCCAAGATACCAAAGCGTGTAAGCTCTCCCATTGGATCGTTTCAAATGGACGCTCCTCTTCCCCTTTGACTCCACATGCTTATGCTTTCCCTAATGTTTAACCTAGTGTCTCTCTCCCTTACTATATAACTTGTAATCTGATTGATTAATGAGAATACACGAGTTTATGAGTCTCTCTCTCTCTAGTTCATCATGATAATCTCATACACCTTCTCTTAAACACTCTAATCTCTCTTGAATCTCCCTTAAACTACTCAATACCTTTCTTATTCTCTAAAATCATATAACAAAGAAGCTGTCATATTCCCAAACAGGAAAACTGGGATCACCTGATTTGAAAGTGGGATAGCTTCTTCATCCTAACTCCTATGAGATTTATTCAGCTTCCTGGTGATTCTCCACTACTTTATGTATCAAAATCAAGCTTCTTACATCGCGATTCATCCTGGTTTGATTAGAATGACAAAGAAGCTGTCATATTCCCAAACAGGAAAACTGGGATCACCTGATTTGAAAGTGGGATAGCTTCTTCATCCTAACTCCTATGAGATTTATTCAGCTTCCTGGTGATTCTCCACTACTTTATGTATCAAAATCAAGCTTCTTACATCGCGATTCATCCTGGTTTGATTAGAATGACAAAGAAGCTGTCATATTCCCAAACAGGAAAACTGGGATCACCTGATTTGAAAGTGGGATAGCTTCTTCATCCTAACTCCTATGAGATTTATTCGCTTCCTGGTGATTCTCCACTACTTTATGTATCAAAATCAAGCTTCTTACATCGCGATTCATCCTGGTTTGATTAGAATGACAAAGAAGCTGTCATATTCCCAAACAGGAAAACTGGGATCACCTGATTTGAAAGTGGGATAGCTTCTTCATCCTAACTCCTATGAGATTTATTCAGCTTCCTGGTGATTCTCCACTACTTTATGTATCAAAATCAAGCTTCTTACATCGCGATTCATCCTGGTTTGATTAGAATGACAAAGAAGCTGTCATATTCCCAAACAGGAAAACTGGGATCACCTGATTTGAAAGTGGGATAGCTTCTTCATCCTAACTCCTATGAGATTTATTCAGCTTCCTGGTGATTCTCCACTACTTTATGTATCAAAATCAAGCTTCTTACATCGCGATTCATCCTGGTTTGATTAGAATGACAAAGAAGCTGTCATATTCCCAAACAGGAAAACTGGGATCACCTGATTTGAAAGTGGGATAGCTTCTTCATCCTAACTCCTATGAGATTTATTCGCTTCCTGGTGATTCTCCACTACTTTATGTATCAAAATCAAGCTTCTTACATCGCGATTCATCCTGGTTTGATTAGAATGACAAAGAAGCTGTCATATTCCCAAACAGGAAAACTGGGATCACCTGATTTGAAAGTGGGATAGCTTCTTCATCCTAACTCCTATGAGATTTATTCAGCTTCCTGGTGATTCTCCACTACTTTATGTATCAAAATCAAGCTTCTTACATCGCGATTCATCCTGGTTTGATTAGAATGACAAAGAAGCTGTCATATTCCCAAACAGGAAAACTGGGATCACCTGATTTGAAAGTGGGATAGCTTCTTCATCCTAACTCCTATGAGATTTATTCAGCTTCCTGGTGATTCTCCACTACTTTATGTATCAAAATCAAGCTTCTTACATCGCGATTCATCCTGGTTTGATTAGAATGACAAAGAAGCTGTCATATTCCCAAACAGGAAAACTGGGATCACCTGATTTGAAAGTGGGATAGCTTCTTCATCCTAACTCCTATGAGATTTATTCAGCTTCCTGGTGATTCTCCACTACTTTATGTATCAAAATCAAGCTTCTTACATCGCGATTCATCCTGGTTTGATTAGAATGACAAAGAAGCTGTCATATTCCCAAACAGGAAAACTGGGATCACCTGATTTGAAAGTGGGATAGCTTCTTCATCCTAACTCCTATGAGATTTATTCAGCTTCCTGGTGATTCTCCACTACTTTATGTATCAAAATCAAGCTTCTTACATCGCGATTCATCCTGGTTTGATTAGAATGACAAAGAAGCTGTCATATTCCCAAACAGGAAAACTGGGATCACCTGATTTGAAAGTGGGATAGCTTCTTCATCCTAACTCCTATGAGATTTATTCAGCTTCCTGGTGATTCTCCACTACTTTATGTATCAAAATCAAGCTTCTTACATCGCGATTCATCCTGGTTTGATTAGAATGACAAAGAAGCTGTCATATTCCCAAACAGGAAAACTGGGATCACCTGATTTGAAAGTGGGATAGCTTCTTCATCCTAACTCCTATGAGATTTATTCAGCTTCCTGGTGATTCTCCACTACTTTATGTATCAAAATCAAGCTTCTTACATCGCGATTCATCCTGGTTTGATTAGAATGACAAAGAAGCTGTCATATTCCCAAACAGGAAAACTGGGATCACCTGATTTGAAAGTGGGATAGCTTCTTCATCCTAACTCCTATGAGATTTATTCAGCTTCCTGGTGATTCTCCACTACTTTATGTATCAAAATCAAGCTTCTTACATCGCGATTCATCCTGGTTTGATTAGAATGACAAAGAAGCTGTCATATTCCCAAACAGGAAAACTGGGATCACCTGATTTGAAAGTGGGATAGCTTCTTCATCCTAACTCCTATGAGATTTATTCAGCTTCCTGGTGATTCTCCACTACTTTATGTATCAAAATCAAGCTTCTTACATCGCGATTCATCCTGGTTTGATTAGAATGACAAAGAAGCTGTCATATTCCCAAACAGGAAAACTGGGATCACCTGATTTGAAAGTGGGATAGCTTCTTCATCCTAACTCCTATGAGATTTATTCAGCTTCCTGGTGATTCTCCACTACTTTATGTATCAAAATCAAGCTTCTTACATCGCGATTCATCCTGGTTTGATTAGAATGACAAAGAAGCTGTCATATTCCCAAACAGGAAAACTGGGATCACCTGATTTGAAAGTGGGATAGCTTCTTCATCCTAACTCCTATGAGATTTATTCAGCTTCCTGGTGATTCTCCACTACTTTATGTATCAAAATCAAGCTTCTTACATCGCGATTCATCCTGGTTTGATTAGAATGACAAAGAAGCTGTCATATTCCCAAACAGGAAAACTGGGATCACCTGATTTGAAAGTGGGATAGCTTCTTCATCCTAACTCCTATGAGATTTATTCAGCTTCCTGGTGATTCTCCACTACTTTATGTATCAAAATCAAGCTTCTTACATCGCGATTCATCCTGGTTTGATTAGAATGACAAAGAAGCTGTCATATTCCCAAACAGGAAAACTGGGATCACCTGATTTGAAAGTGGGATAGCTTCTTCATCCTAACTCCTATGAGATTTATTCAGCTTCCTGGTGATTCTCCACTACTTTATGTATCAAAATCAAGCTTCTTACATCGCGATTCATCCTGGTTTGATTAGAATGACAAAGAAGCTGTCATATTCCCAAACAGGAAAACTGGGATCACCTGATTTGAAAGTGGGATAGCTTCTTCATCCTAACTCCTATGAGATTTATTCAGCTTCCTGGTGATTCTCCACTACTTTATGTATCAAAATCAAGCTTCTTACATCGCGATTCATCCTGGTTTGATTAGAATGACAAAGAAGCTGTCATATTCCCAAACAGGAAAACTGGGATCACCTGATTTGAAAGTGGGATAGCTTCTTCATCCTAACTCCTATGAGATTTATTCAGCTTCCTGGTGATTCTCCACTACTTTATGTATCAAAATCAAGCTTCTTACATCGCGATTCATCCTGGTTTGATTAGAATGACAAAGAAGCTGTCATATTCCCAAACAGGAAAACTGGGATCACCTGATTTGAAAGTGGGATAGCTTCTTCATCCTAACTCCTATGAGATTTATTCAGCTTCCTGGTGATTCTCCACTACTTTATGTATCAAAATCAAGCTTCTTACATCGCGATTCATCCTGGTTTGATTAGAATGACAAAGAAGCTGTCATATTCCCAAACAGGAAAACTGGGATCACCTGATTTGAAAGTGGGATAGCTTCTTCATCCTAACTCCTATGAGATTTATTCAGCTTCCTGGTGATTCTCCACTACTTTATGTATCAAAATCAAGCTTCTTACATCGCGATTCATCCTGGTTTGATTAGAATGACAAAGAAGCTGTCATATTCCCAAACAGGAAAACTGGGATCACCTGATTTGAAAGTGGGATAGCTTCTTCATCCTAACTCCTATGAGATTTATTCAGCTTCCTGGTGATTCTCCACTACTTTATGTATCAAAATCAAGCTTCTTACATCGCGATTCATCCTGGTTTGATTAGAATGACAAAGAAGCTGTCATATTCCCAAACAGGAAAACTGGGATCACCTGATTTGAAAGTGGGATAGCTTCTTCATCCTAACTCCTATGAGATTTATTCAGCTTCCTGGTGATTCTCCACTACTTTATGTATCAAAATCAAGCTTCTTACATCGCGATTCATCCTGGTTTGATTAGAATGACAAAGAAGCTGTCATATTCCCAAACAGGAAAACTGGGATCACCTGATTTGAAAGTGGGATAGCTTCTTCATCCTAACTCCTATGAGATTTATTCAGCTTCCTGGTGATTCTCCACTACTTTATGTATCAAAATCAAGCTTCTTACATCGCGATTCATCCTGGTTTGATTAGAATGACAAAGAAGCTGTCATATTCCCAAACAGGAAAACTGGGATCACCTGATTTGAAAGTGGGATAGCTTCTTCATCCTAACTCCTATGAGATTTATTCAGCTTCCTGGTGATTCTCCACTACTTTATGTATCAAAATCAAGCTTCTTACATCGCGATTCATCCTGGTTTGATTAGAATGACAAAGAAGCTGTCATATTCCCAAACAGGAAAACTGGGATCACCTGATTTGAAAGTGGGATAGCTTCTTCATCCTAACTCCTATGAGATTTATTCAGCTTCCTGGTGATTCTCCACTACTTTATGTATCAAAATCAAGCTTCTTACATCGCGATTCATCCTGGTTTGATTAGAATGACAAAGAAGCTGTCATATTCCCAAACAGGAAAACTGGGATCACCTGATTTGAAAGTGGGATAGCTTCTTCATCCTAACTCCTATGAGATTTATTCAGCTTCCTGGTGATTCTCCACTACTTTATGTATCAAAATCAAGCTTCTTACATCGCGATTCATCCTGGTTTGATTAGAATGACAAAGAAGCTGTCATATTCCCAAACAGGAAAACTGGGATCACCTGATTTGAAAGTGGGATAGCTTCTTCATCCTAACTCCTATGAGATTTATTCAGCTTCCTGGTGATTCTCCACTACTTTATGTATCAAAATCAAGCTTCTTACATCGCGATTCATCCTGGTTTGATTAGAATGACAAAGAAGCTGTCATATTCCCAAACAGGAAAACTGGGATCACCTGATTTGAAAGTGGGATAGCTTCTTCATCCTAACTCCTATGAGATTTATTCAGCTTCCTGGTGATTCTCCACTACTTTATGTATCAAAATCAAGCTTCTTACATCGCGATTCATCCTGGTTTGATTAGAATGACAAAGAAGCTGTCATATTCCCAAACAGGAAAACTGGGATCACCTGATTTGAAAGTGGGATAGCTTCTTCATCCTAACTCCTATGAGATTTATTCAGCTTCCTGGTGATTCTCCACTACTTTATGTATCAAAATCAAGCTTCTTACATCGCGATTCATCCTGGTTTGATTAGAATGACAAAGAAGCTGTCATATTCCCAAACAGGAAAACTGGGATCACCTGATTTGAAAGTGGGATAGCTTCTTCATCCTAACTCCTATGAGATTTATTCAGCTTCCTGGTGATTCTCCACTACTTTATGTATCAAAATCAAGCTTCTTACATCGCGATTCATCCTGGTTTGATTAGAATGACAAAGAAGCTGTCATATTCCCAAACAGGAAAACTGGGATCACCTGATTTGAAAGTGGGATAGCTTCTTCATCCTAACTCCTATGAGATTTATTCAGCTTCCTGGTGATTCTCCACTACTTTATGTATCAAAATCAAGCTTCTTACATCGCGATTCATCCTGGTTTGATTAGAATGACAAAGAAGCTGTCATATTCCCAAACAGGAAAACTGGGATCACCTGATTTGAAAGTGGGATAGCTTCTTCATCCTAACTCCTATGAGATTTATTCAGCTTCCTGGTGATTCTCCACTACTTTATGTATCAAAATCAAGCTTCTTACATCGCGATTCATCCTGGTTTGATTAGAATGACAAAGAAGCTGTCATATTCCCAAACAGGAAAACTGGGATCACCTGATTTGAAAGTGGGATAGCTTCTTCATCCTAACTCCTATGAGATTTATTCAGCTTCCTGGTGATTCTCCACTACTTTATGTATCAAAATCAAGCTTCTTACATCGCGATTCATCCTGGTTTGATTAGAATGACAAAGAAGCTGTCATATTCCCAAACAGGAAAACTGGGATCACCTGATTTGAAAGTGGGATAGCTTCTTCATCCTAACTCCTATGAGATTTATTCACTTCCTGGTGATTCTCCACTACTTTATGTATCAAAATCAAGCTTCTTACATCGCGATTCATCCTGGTTTGATTAGAATGACAAAGAAGCTGTCATATTCCCAAACAGGAAAACTGGGATCACCTGATTTGAAAGTGGGATAGCTTCTTCATCCTAACTCCTATGAGATTTATTCAGCTTCCTGGTGATTCTCCACTACTTTATGTATCAAAATCAAGCTTCTTACATCGCGATTCATCCTGGTTTGATTAGAATGACAAAGAAGCTGTCATATTCCCAAACAGGAAAACTGGGATCACCTGATTTGAAAGTGGGATAGCTTCTTCATCCTAACTCCTATGAGATTTATTCAGCTTCCTGGTGATTCTCCACTACTTTATGTATCAAAATCAAGCTTCTTACATCGCGATTCATCCTGGTTTGATTAGAATGACAAAGAAGCTGTCATATTCCCAAACAGGAAAACTGGGATCACCTGATTTGAAAGTGGGATAGCTTCTTCATCCTAACTCCTATGAGATTTATTCAGCTTCCTGGTGATTCTCCACTACTTTATGTATCAAAATCAAGCTTCTTACATCGCGATTCATCCTGGTTTGATTAGAATGACAAAGAAGCTGTCATATTCCCAAACAGGAAAACTGGGATCACCTGATTTGAAAGTGGGATAGCTTCTTCATCCTAACTCCTATGAGATTTATTCAGCTTCCTGGTGATTCTCCACTACTTTATGTATCAAAATCAAGCTTCTTACATCGCGATTCATCCTGGTTTGATTAGAATGACAAAGAAGCTGTCATATTCCCAAACAGGAAAACTGGGATCACCTGATTTGAAAGTGGGATAGCTTCTTCATCCTAACTCCTATGAGATTTATTCAGCTTCCTGGTGATTCTCCACTACTTTATGTATCAAAATCAAGCTTCTTACATCGCGATTCATCCTGGTTTGATTAGAATGACAAAGAAGCTGTCATATTCCCAAACAGGAAAACTGGGATCACCTGATTTGAAAGTGGGATAGCTTCTTCATCCTAACTCCTATGAGATTTATTCAGCTTCCTGGTGATTCTCCACTACTTTATGTATCAAAATCAAGCTTCTTACATCGCGATTCATCCTGGTTTGATTAGAATGACAAAGAAGCTGTCATATTCCCAAACAGGAAAACTGGGATCACCTGATTTGAAAGTGGGATAGCTTCTTCATCCTAACTCCTATGAGATTTATTCAGCTTCCTGGTGATTCTCCACTACTTTATGTATCAAAATCAAGCTTCTTACATCGCGATTCATCCTGGTTTGATTAGAATGACAAAGAAGCTGTCATATTCCCAAACAGGAAAACTGGGATCACCTGATTTGAAAGTGGGATAGCTTCTTCATCCTAACTCCTATGAGATTTATTCAGCTTCCTGGTGATTCTCCACTACTTTATGTATCAAAATCAAGCTTCTTACATCGCGATTCATCCTGGTTTGATTAGAATGACAAAGAAGCTGTCATATTCCCAAACAGGAAAACTGGGATCACCTGATTTGAAAGTGGGATAGCTTCTTCATCCTAACTCCTATGAGATTTATTCAGCTTCCTGGTGATTCTCCACTACTTTATGTATCAAAATCAAGCTTCTTACATCGCGATTCATCCTGGTTTGATTAGAATGACAAAGAAGCTGTCATATTCCCAAACAGGAAAACTGGGATCACCTGATTTGAAAGTGGGATAGCTTCTTCATCCTAACTCCTATGAGATTTATTCAGCTTCCTGGTGATTCTCCACTACTTTATGTATCAAAATCAAGCTTCTTACATCGCGATTCATCCTGGTTTGATTAGAATGACAAAGAAGCTGTCATATTCCCAAACAGGAAAACTGGGATCACCTGATTTGAAAGTGGGATAGCTTCTTCATCCTAACTCCTATGAGATTTATTCAGCTTCCTGGTGATTCTCCACTACTTTATGTATCAAAATCAAGCTTCTTACATCGCGATTCATCCTGGTTTGATTAGAATGACAAAGAAGCTGTCATATTCCCAAACAGGAAAACTGGGATCACCTGATTTGAAAGTGGGATAGCTTCTTCATCCTAACTCCTATGAGATTTATTCAGCTTCCTGGTGATTCTCCACTACTTTATGTATCAAAATCAAGCTTCTTACATCGCGATTCATCCTGGTTTGATTAGAATGACAAAGAAGCTGTCATATTCCCAAACAGGAAAACTGGGATCACCTGATTTGAAAGTGGGATAGCTTCTTCATCCTAACTCCTATGAGATTTATTCGACTTCCTGGTGATTCTCCACTACTTTATGTATCAAAATCAAGCTTCTTACATCGCGATTCATCCTGGTTTGATTAGAATGACAAAGAAGCTGTCATATTCCCAAACAGGAAAACTGGGATCACCTGATTTGAAAGTGGGATAGCTTCTTCATCCTAACTCCTATGAGATTTATTCAGCTTCCTGGTGATTCTCCACTACTTTATGTATCAAAATCAAGCTTCTTACATCGCGATTCATCCTGGTTTGATTAGAATGACAAAGAAGCTGTCATATTCCCAAACAGGAAAACTGGGATCACCTGATTTGAAAGTGGGATAGCTTCTTCATCCTAACTCCTATGAGATTTATTCAGCTTCCTGGTGATTCTCCACTACTTTATGTATCAAAATCAAGCTTCTTACATCGCGATTCATCCTGGTTTGATTAGAATGACAAAGAAGCTGTCATATTCCCAAACAGGAAAACTGGGATCACCTGATTTGAAAGTGGGATAGCTTCTTCATCCTAACTCCTATGAGATTTATTCAGCTTCCTGGTGATTCTCCACTACTTTATGTATCAAAATCAAGCTTCTTACATCGCGATTCATCCTGGTTTGATTAGAATGACAAAGAAGCTGTCATATTCCCAAACAGGAAAACTGGGATCACCTGATTTGAAAGTGGGATAGCTTCTTCATCCTAACTCCTATGAGATTTATTCAGCTTCCTGGTGATTCTCCACTACTTTATGTATCAAAATCAAGCTTCTTACATCGCGATTCATCCTGGTTTGATTAGAATGACAAAGAAGCTGTCATATTCCCAAACAGGAAAACTGGGATCACCTGATTTGAAAGTGGGATAGCTTCTTCATCCTAACTCCTATGAGATTTATTCAGCTTCCTGGTGATTCTCCACTACTTTATGTATCAAAATCAAGCTTCTTACATCGCGATTCATCCTGGTTTGATTAGAATGACAAAGAAGCTGTCATATTCCCAAACAGGAAAACTGGGATCACCTGATTTGAAAGTGGGATAGCTTCTTCATCCTAACTCCTATGAGATTTATTCAGCTTCCTGGTGATTCTCCACTACTTTATGTATCAAAATCAAGCTTCTTACATCGCGATTCATCCTGGTTTGATTAGAATGACAAAGAAGCTGTCATATTCCCAAACAGGAAAACTGGGATCACCTGATTTGAAAGTGGGATAGCTTCTTCATCCTAACTCCTATGAGATTTATTCAGCTTCCTGGTGATTCTCCACTACTTTATGTATCAAAATCAAGCTTCTTACATCGCGATTCATCCTGGTTTGATTAGAATGACAAAGAAGCTGTCATATTCCCAAACAGGAAAACTGGGATCACCTGATTTGAAAGTGGGATAGCTTCTTCATCCTAACTCCTATGAGATTTATTCAGCTTCCTGGTGATTCTCCACTACTTTATGTATCAAAATCAAGCTTCTTACATCGCGATTCATCCTGGTTTGATTAGAATGACAAAGAAGCTGTCATATTCCCAAACAGGAAAACTGGGATCACCTGATTTGAAAGTGGGATAGCTTCTTCATCCTAACTCCTATGAGATTTATTCAGCTTCCTGGTGATTCTCCACTACTTTATGTATCAAAATCAAGCTTCTTACATCGCGATTCATCCTGGTTTGATTAGAATGACAAAGAAGCTGTCATATTCCCAAACAGGAAAACTGGGATCACCTGATTTGAAAGTGGGATAGCTTCTTCATCCTAACTCCTATGAGATTTATTCAGCTTCCTGGTGATTCTCCACTACTTTATGTATCAAAATCAAGCTTCTTACATCGCGATTCATCCTGGTTTGATTAGAATGACAAAGAAGCTGTCATATTCCCAAACAGGAAAACTGGGATCACCTGATTTGAAAGTGGGATAGCTTCTTCATCCTAACTCCTATGAGATTTATTCAGCTTCCTGGTGATTCTCCACTACTTTATGTATCAAAATCAAGCTTCTTACATCGCGATTCATCCTGGTTTGATTAGAATGACAAAGAAGCTGTCATATTCCCAAACAGGAAAACTGGGATCACCTGATTTGAAAGTGGGATAGCTTCTTCATCCTAACTCCTATGAGATTTATTCAGCTTCCTGGTGATTCTCCACTACTTTATGTATCAAAATCAAGCTTCTTACATCGCGATTCATCCTGGTTTGATTAGAATGACAAAGAAGCTGTCATATTCCCAAACAGGAAAACTGGGATCACCTGATTTGAAAGTGGGATAGCTTCTTCATCCTAACTCCTATGAGATTTATTCAGCTTCCTGGTGATTCTCCACTACTTTATGTATCAAAATCAAGCTTCTTACATCGCGATTCATCCTGGTTTGATTAGAATGACAAAGAAGCTGTCATATTCCCAAACAGGAAAACTGGGATCACCTGATTTGAAAGTGGGATAGCTTCTTCATCCTAACTCCTATGAGATTTATTCAGCTTCCTGGTGATTCTCCACTACTTTATGTATCAAAATCAAGCTTCTTACATCGCGATTCATCCTGGTTTGATTAGAATGACAAAGAAGCTGTCATATTCCCAAACAGGAAAACTGGGATCACCTGATTTGAAAGTGGGATAGCTTCTTCATCCTAACTCCTATGAGATTTATTCAGCTTCCTGGTGATTCTCCACTACTTTATGTATCAAAATCAAGCTTCTTACATCGCGATTCATCCTGGTTTGATTAGAATGACAAAGAAGCTGTCATATTCCCAAACAGGAAAACTGGGATCACCTGATTTGAAAGTGGGATAGCTTCTTCATCCTAACTCCTATGAGATTTATTCAGCTTCCTGGTGATTCTCCACTACTTTATGTATCAAAATCAAGCTTCTTACATCGCGATTCATCCTGGTTTGATTAGAATGACAAAGAAGCTGTCATATTCCCAAACAGGAAAACTGGGATCACCTGATTTGAAAGTGGGATAGCTTCTTCATCCTAACTCCTATGAGATTTATTCAGCTTCCTGGTGATTCTCCACTACTTTATGTATCAAAATCAAGCTTCTTACATCGCGATTCATCCTGGTTTGATTAGAATGACAAAGAAGCTGTCATATTCCCAAACAGGAAAACTGGGATCACCTGATTTGAAAGTGGGATAGCTTCTTCATCCTAACTCCTATGAGATTTATTCAGCTTCCTGGTGATTCTCCACTACTTTATGTATCAAAATCAAGCTTCTTACATCGCGATTCATCCTGGTTTGATTAGAATGACAAAGAAGCTGTCATATTCCCAAACAGGAAAACTGGGATCACCTGATTTGAAAGTGGGATAGCTTCTTCATCCTAACTCCTATGAGATTTATTCAGCTTCCTGGTGATTCTCCACTACTTTATGTATCAAAATCAAGCTTCTTACATCGCGATTCATCCTGGTTTGATTAGAATGACAAAGAAGCTGTCATATTCCCAAACAGGAAAACTGGGATCACCTGATTTGAAAGTGGGATAGCTTCTTCATCCTAACTCCTATGAGATTTATTCGCTTCCTGGTGATTCTCCACTACTTTATGTATCAAAATCAAGCTTCTTACATCGCGATTCATCCTGGTTTGATTAGAATGACAAAGAAGCTGTCATATTCCCAAACAGGAAAACTGGGATCACCTGATTTGAAAGTGGGATAGCTTCTTCATCCTAACTCCTATGAGATTTATTCAGCTTCCTGGTGATTCTCCACTACTTTATGTATCAAAATCAAGCTTCTTACATCGCGATTCATCCTGGTTTGATTAGAATGACAAAGAAGCTGTCATATTCCCAAACAGGAAAACTGGGATCACCTGATTTGAAAGTGGGATAGCTTCTTCATCCTAACTCCTATGAGATTTATTCAGCTTCCTGGTGATTCTCCACTACTTTATGTATCAAAATCAAGCTTCTTACATCGCGATTCATCCTGGTTTGATTAGAATGACAAAGAAGCTGTCATATTCCCAAACAGGAAAACTGGGATCACCTGATTTGAAAGTGGGATAGCTTCTTCATCCTAACTCCTATGAGATTTATTCAGCTTCCTGGTGATTCTCCACTACTTTATGTATCAAAATCAAGCTTCTTACATCGCGATTCATCCTGGTTTGATTAGAATGACAAAGAAGCTGTCATATTCCCAAACAGGAAAACTGGGATCACCTGATTTGAAAGTGGGATAGCTTCTTCATCCTAACTCCTATGAGATTTATTCAGCTTCCTGGTGATTCTCCACTACTTTATGTATCAAAATCAAGCTTCTTACATCGCGATTCATCCTGGTTTGATTAGAATGACAAAGAAGCTGTCATATTCCCAAACAGGAAAACTGGGATCACCTGATTTGAAAGTGGGATAGCTTCTTCATCCTAACTCCTATGAGATTTATTCAGCTTCCTGGTGATTCTCCACTACTTTATGTATCAAAATCAAGCTTCTTACATCGCGATTCATCCTGGTTTGATTAGAATGACAAAGAAGCTGTCATATTCCCAAACAGGAAAACTGGGATCACCTGATTTGAAAGTGGGATAGCTTCTTCATCCTAACTCCTATGAGATTTATTCAGCTTCCTGGTGATTCTCCACTACTTTATGTATCAAAATCAAGCTTCTTACATCGCGATTCATCCTGGTTTGATTAGAATGACAAAGAAGCTGTCATATTCCCAAACAGGAAAACTGGGATCACCTGATTTGAAAGTGGGATAGCTTCTTCATCCTAACTCCTATGAGATTTATTCAGCTTCCTGGTGATTCTCCACTACTTTATGTATCAAAATCAAGCTTCTTACATCGCGATTCATCCTGGTTTGATTAGAATGACAAAGAAGCTGTCATATTCCCAAACAGGAAAACTGGGATCACCTGATTTGAAAGTGGGATAGCTTCTTCATCCTAACTCCTATGAGATTTATTCAGCTTCCTGGTGATTCTCCACTACTTTATGTATCAAAATCAAGCTTCTTACATCGCGATTCATCCTGGTTTGATTAGAATGACAAAGAAGCTGTCATATTCCCAAACAGGAAAACTGGGATCACCTGATTTGAAAGTGGGATAGCTTCTTCATCCTAACTCCTATGAGATTTATTCAGCTTCCTGGTGATTCTCCACTACTTTATGTATCAAAATCAAGCTTCTTACATCGCGATTCATCCTGGTTTGATTAGAATGACAAAGAAGCTGTCATATTCCCAAACAGGAAAACTGGGATCACCTGATTTGAAAGTGGGATAGCTTCTTCATCCTAACTCCTATGAGATTTATTCAGCTTCCTGGTGATTCTCCACTACTTTATGTATCAAAATCAAGCTTCTTACATCGCGATTCATCCTGGTTTGATTAGAATGACAAAGAAGCTGTCATATTCCCAAACAGGAAAACTGGGATCACCTGATTTGAAAGTGGGATAGCTTCTTCATCCTAACTCCTATGAGATTTATTCGCTTCCTGGTGATTCTCCACTACTTTATGTATCAAAATCAAGCTTCTTACATCGCGATTCATCCTGGTTTGATTAGAATGACAAAGAAGCTGTCATATTCCCAAACAGGAAAACTGGGATCACCTGATTTGAAAGTGGGATAGCTTCTTCATCCTAACTCCTATGAGATTTATTCAGCTTCCTGGTGATTCTCCACTACTTTATGTATCAAAATCAAGCTTCTTACATCGCGATTCATCCTGGTTTGATTAGAATGACAAAGAAGCTGTCATATTCCCAAACAGGAAAACTGGGATCACCTGATTTGAAAGTGGGATAGCTTCTTCATCCTAACTCCTATGAGATTTATTCAGCTTCCTGGTGATTCTCCACTACTTTATGTATCAAAATCAAGCTTCTTACATCGCGATTCTGATATGATCATGGACCAGCCAGCTGATGGAGATAGAGATGGCGAGTTTAGAGATGAACCAGCTGAAGAAGATGAGGTCTTAACCATTCCTAAAGGTCCCATGACTCGAGCCAGAGCTAGGAAACTCAAAGAAGCTATTGGAGGACTAATCAGGAAGTCCTTGGAGCAAGAAGAATGTCTTGGAGGAAGCTTGATACTTCAAGATACGCTTATCACCATTCAAGCCATCTTACCATCAAGTTGAGTATCATCTAGGCTAGCAAGCTATGTGTGCTCTTTTCCTATCATTGTTTTTGTCCCATTGGGTTTTGCAATGATAGGTTTTTAACGAGGCCATAGTCTTGCTATCTTATCACCTAGTTGATACTCTCGGACCAAACCACATGAAGAACCTTATGCTATCTTTATTTCTAAGTATTTATGTCTTTCATTTTCGAAAACTCTATCTAAGTTGTGTCTTTACTTCTACATTAATTGGAGGAGCCTGTTCCTTTAATTTCGAAATGCTTGGAGCCTGTTCCAAGCCTTTCACTATATATATGTGTAACTCGGCAACCCTAGCATCTATCAAGTTTTCTTTCATTTAAACCTTTGTGTTTTCTTCTCCCTTGCTTTCACGAGTTAAGAGAGTGTCTGGTGTGTAGTATCCAGTCTGTTGGTGTGTAATATCCAACGCCCAAGGGCTTTAGAAAGGTGTGTCATATCCGATCTAAGTCTAGGAGTATCAAGGAGCCTTTCCGCAGCCTCTTGTGTCACCATTCGATCCACAGCCTTGATAAACTTGAGTCTTTGATTCGTTTATGCAAGGATCTATCCAAACCATCCAGAGAAGGGTCCTAGGATCTCATTAAGTGGTATCAGAGCACTCTGGAAGGGGAGTTTCGATTTCTCTTTTGCGATTTCTTAAGATCTACTCTTTGTCGATTCATATTTTTGATCAATCGGTTCTTGTGTGTTTATTCTCACTTGATCTGCTTGTTTCATTATCAGGATTGCTAGATCTGATTGTTTCGTGTCTCATACTGATAGATCTAAGAATTTCGATCAAGTTTTGAACAAAACCTTTTCACATTCTTGTCGATTACGTTATCGTTTTGCTTGATCCGAAAGTTTCTTGTGATTGTGTGACTCGATCTGTTGTTAGAATCATAGATCAGGATTTGATTACCTCATTTCATCATCTGTTGAATCTGATCTGTTATTGTTTCAATTTCGAAAAGATAGAATTCAAATCGTCGCGTGTTGATCAAGTATCTTCATTTGCCGCTTTGTTTGAATACTTTGTTTCCTTATTTGAATCTTGAGTTCTGAATTCTTTTGAACTACTTACTGGTTCAAGTTTTTCGTGTATCAGGAAGCAATGGGGTCTGAGGAGGATGATGAAACCTTTGTGCGAAGGAATAGATTGCTGCAAGAAGCAATCACCAAACAAGTGATGGAAGCGATGGTGAAGTTACTGGAAGAGAAGTATGATCAGAGACCGCATGATGGGCAAGGACAAGCATCTGGTTCAAGACATGAGCAAAGAAGAAACAGACAAGGTCAGCGTGAGCATGCTGGATCAGAAGAGACTGATAACTTCTATGAGAGAAGTAGCCATAGCTCCGGTTCAAGACGTAGCAGTAGAAGATCTCGACGTGATCATGAGGGCCGGAGGCATAGACGCAATGAGCTATCAGGATTAAAGCTTAAGATCCCTCCTTTCCATGGTAAAGCTGATCCAGATGCCTATCTTGAGTGGGAGAAGAAGATCGAACTCGTTTTCAACTGTCAGCATTACTCAGAGACTAAGAAGATTCAAGTAGCTGCTACCGAGTTCAATGATTATGCATTGAGCTGGTGGGATCAGTTGGTCACAAACAAGAGGCGCAATGGTGAATTCCCCATTGAAACATGGGCAGAGATGAAAGCTGTGATGCGCAAGAGGTTTGTACCAAGTCATTATCACCGTGATCTTCATCAAAAGCTGAGACTGCTCACACAAGGATCAAAGTCTGTAGAGGAATACTTTCAAGAGATGGAGTTGCTTATGCTAAGAGCTTGTGTATCTGAGGACAGTGAAGCTACCATGGCACGATTTCTTGGTGGACTCAACCGTGAGATACAAGATAGAGTGGAGATGCAACACTACTTGGAGATAGAGGAGATGCTACACAAAGCTATCTTGGTGGAACAGCAAGTTAAGAGAAGAAGTTATGCGCGTGGCAGCTATGGTTCCAATAGATACCAGACCTCTAAGGAAGATAAACCGAGCTATCAAAAGGAGAGCAAGCCACAGCCAAAAGAAGAATCCAAGTCTAGTAGCATCTACAACAAAGATAAGGGTAAAGTGGAAGCTACAAGCTCGCGTGCAAGAGATGTGAAGTGCTTTAAGTGCCAAGGGCGTGGGCACTATGCTAATGAGTGTACTAACAAGAGAGTTATGATTCTTCTGGAGAATGGAGAGTTTGAATCTGAAGATGAGAAACTAAGGACTGATCAAGAACTATCAGAAGTTGAGCATGAGGAGGAACCAGTTCAAGGTAGACTTTTGGTTGCAAGAAGAACTCTCAGTTTGCAAAACAAAACAGAGGAGCAAGAACAAAGAGAGAACTTGTTCTACACACGTTGTCTGGTGCAAGGAAAGGTCTGCAGCCTGATCATCGACGGTGGAAGCTGTGTTAATGTTGCTAGCGAGACAATGGTGAAGAAGCTTGGTTTGAAAGCTCAAAAGCATCCTAAACCTTACCGGCTGCAATGGCTTAATGAAGAGGGCGAGATGAGGGTATCTACTCAGGTCTCTATACCCTTGACCATTGGGAGGTATGAAGATGACATTCTCTGTGATGTGATACCCATGGAAGCCAGCCACATACTACTGGGAAGGCCTTGGCAATTTGATAGGCGTGTCATCCATGATGGCTTCACCAACAAACATTCTTTTGAGTTCAACGGCAAGCGAACTGTCTTGGTACCTCTAACTCCTAAAGAAGTGCATGAAGATCAGCTTCAGCTTCAGAAAAAGAAAGAGGTTGATCTCAAACCAGATAAGCAACACAACTTCTATGCTAAAGCTAGTGAAATCAAAAGATCTCTTTATTCTCATCAATCGGTTCTCTTATTTATCTTTAAAGAATCTCTTTTGTCTCTAACTGATTGTACACCGGTGTATCCGAGTGAGATGTCAGCTCTTTTACAGGAATACCAGGATGTATTTCCAGAAGATAATCCCATAGGATTGCCACCTATTCGAGGGATTGAGCATCAGATTGATTTTGTACCAGGAGCTACTCTTCCCAACAGACCAGCATACAGAACTAATCCTGTGGAAACCAAGGAGCTACAAAGGCAGGTTGAGGAACTGATGGAGAAAGGCCATATCCGTGAAAGTATGAGCCCATGTGCTGTGCCTGTGCTCCTTGTTCCAAAGAAAGATGGGAGCTGGCGTATGTGTGTTGATTGTAGAGCAATCAACAACATAACAGTGAAGTATCGCCACCCTATTCCTAGATTAGATGATATGCTTGATGAGTTGCATGGTTCTAGTGTCTTTTCTAAGATAGATTTGAAGAGTGGATATCATCAAATAAGAATGAAAGAGGGAGATGAGTGGAAAACAGCCTTTAAGACTAAGCATGGGTTGTATGAGTGGTTAGTCATGCCTTTTGGATTAACCAATGCTCCTAGCACTTTTATGAGATTGATGAATCATGTGCTTAGATCTTTCATAGGTTTGTTTGTGGTAGTATACTTTGATGATATCCTTGTTTACAGTAAGAACCTAGGAGAGCATATAGATCATCTTAAGTCTGTTCTTGATGTGTTGAGAAAAGAAAAACTGTTTGCTAACCTTAAGAAATGCACTTTTTGTACGGATAACTTGGTCTTCCTAGGCTTTGTTGTGAGTGCAGATGGAGTAAAGGTGGATCAGGAGAAGGTGAGAGCAATTCAAGAATGGCCAATTCCAAAGACTATAAGTGAAGTAAGGAGCTTTCACGGCCTTGCTGGCTTCTACCGACGGTTTGTGAAAGACTTTAGCACCATAGCAGCCCCATTGACTGAGGTGATCAAGAAAGAAGTTGGATTCAAATGGGGAGAAGCACAAGAACTTGCCTTTCAATGCCTAAAAGAGAAGCTTACTAATGCCCCTCTTCTTATACTTCCTGATTTCAATAAAACTTTTGAAATTGAATGTGATGCCTCAGGAATTGGAATTGGTGCTGTTCTTATGCAGGAGAAGAGACCCATAGCTTATTTCAGTGAGAAGCTTGGAGGCGCCACTCTCAACTATGCAACTTATGATAAGGAATTGTATGCCTTGGTGAGAGCTTTGCAGACTTGGCAGCATTACTTGTGGCCCAAGGAGTTTGTGATACACACGGATCATGAGTCTCTCAAGTACTTGAAAGGACAGAACAAGCTCAGCAAAAGACACGCAAGGTGGGTTGAGTTCATTGAGACATTTCCTTATGTCATCAAGTACAAACAAGGTAAAGAAAACATAGTTGCTGATGCACTATCTCGAAGGTATGTTCTCTTAAACACTCTTGATGCTAAGTTGTTAGGTTTTGAGCAGATTAAAGAGATGTATGAATCTGATCCAGATTTTAAAGAAGCTTATAACTCTTGTGAGAAATTTGCTGCTGGACATTATTTTAGACATGATGGATTCCTCTTTTATGATAATAGACTGTGTGTGCCTAATTGCTCTTTGAGAGATTTGTTTGTTAGGGAATCACATGGAGGAAGTCTCATGGGTCACTTTGGTATTGCAAAGACTCTTAAAACCTTGCAGGATCATTTCTTTTGGCCTCGGATGAAAAGTGATGTGGAGAAACTATGTGAGAGATGTGCAACTTGCAAGCAAGCTAAGTCTAAGGTTCAGTCTCACGGTTTGTATACTCCTCTCCCTATTCCTTATCATCCTTGGAATGACATATCTATGGATTTCATTGTTGGATTGCCTAGAACTAGGACTGGGAAGGATTCTATCTTTGTTGTTGTTGACAGGTTCTCAAAAATGGCACATTTCATAGCATGTCATAAAACTGATGATGCATTGCATGTAGCTAACCTGTTCTTTAAGGAGATTGTGCGTTTACATGGTATGCCTAGGACCATAGTTTCTGATAGGGATACTAAGTTTCTTAGTTATTTTTGGAAAACTCTTTGGTCTAAGCTAGGCACTAAGTTGTTGTTCTCCACTACTTGTCATCCGCAAACTGATGGACAGACTGAAGTAGTTAATAGAACTCTAGGAACACTCTTGCGTGCATTCATTAAAAAGAATCTGAAATCTTGGGAAGATTATCTGCCACATTGTGAATTTGCATATAATCATGCTGTGCATTCTGCTTCTAAGTTTTCACCCTTTGAAATTGTTTATGGGTTCAATCCCACCTCTCCTTTGGATTTAATCCCTTTACCTGAGTGTGAAAGGGTCAGTTTGGATGGCAAAAAGAAGGCAGAGATGGTGAAACAACTTCACGAGCAAGCTAGGCTCAACATTGAAGAGAAAACTAAGCAGTATGTCAAGCATGCCAACAAAGGAAGGCGTGAGATGGTCTTTAAGGAGGGTGATAAAGTTTGGGTTCATTTGAGAAAAGAGAGGTTTCCTAATGAGAGGAAGTCAAAGCTTATGCCAAGAATTGATGGACCTTTTGAGATCACAAGGAAGATCAGCAACAATGCCTACAAGATTGATCTCCAAGATAAGTATGATGTGAGTAATAGCTTCAATGTTACTGACTTGATCCCTTTTATTGCAGATGAACCTGATTTGAGGTCAAATCCTTTTCAAGAGGGAGGGGATGATATGATCATGGACCAGCCAGCTGATGGAGATAGAGATGGCGAGTTTAGAGATGAACCAGCTGAAGAAGATGAGGTCTTAACCATTCCTAAAGGTCCCATGACTCGAGCCAGAGCTAGGAAACTCAAAGAAGCTATTGGAGGACTAATCAGGAAGTCCTTGGAGCAAGAAGAATGTCTTGGAGGAAGCTTGATACTTCAAGATACGCTTATCACCATTCAAGCCATCTTACCATCAAGTTGAGTATCATCTAGGCTAGCAAGCTATGTGTGCTCTTTTCCTATCATTGTTTTTGTCCCATTGGGTTTTGCAATGATAGGTTTTTAACGAGGCCATAGTCTTGCTATCTTATCACCTAGTTGATACTCTCGGACCAAACCACATGAAGAACCTTATGCTATCTTTATTTCTAAGTATTTATGTCTTTCATTTTCGAAAACTCTATCTAAGTTGTGTCTTTACTTCTACATTAATTGGAGGAGCCTGTTCCTTTAATTTCGAAATGCTTGGAGCCTGTTCCAAGCCTTTCACTATATATATGTGTAACTCGGCAACCCTAGCATCTATCAAGTTTTCTTTCATTTAAACCTTTGTGTTTTCTTCTCCCTTGCTTTCACGAGTTAAGAGAGTGTCTGGTGTGTAGTATCCAGTCTGTTGGTGTGTAATATCCAACGCCCAAGGGCTTTAGAAAGGTGTGTCATATCCGATCTAAGTCTAGGAGTATCAAGGAGCCTTTCCGCAGCCTCTTGTGTCACCATTCGATCCACAGCCTTGATAAACTTGAGTCTTTGATTCGTTTATGCAAGGATCTATCCAAACCATCCAGAGAAGGGTCCTAGGATCTCATTAGATTCATCCTGGTTTGATTAGAATGACAAAGAAGCTGTCATATTCCCAAACAGGAAAACTGGGATCACCTGATTTGAAAGTGAGATAGCTTCTTCATCCTAACTCCTATGAGATTTATTCAGCTTCCTGGTATTCTCCACTACTTTATGTTTCAAAATCAAGCTTCTTACATCGCGATTCATCCTGGTTTGATTAGAATGACAAAGAAGCTGTCATATTCCCAAACAGGAAAACTGGGATCACCTGATTTGAAAGTGGGATAGCTTCTTTATCCTAACTCCTATGAGATTTATTCAGCTTCCTGGTGATTCTCCACTACTTTATGTATCAAAATCAAGCTTCTTACATCGCGATTCATCCTGGTTTGATTAGAATGACAAATAAGCTGTCATATTCCCAAACAGGAAAACTGGGATCACCTGATTTGAAAGTGGGATAGCTTCTTCATCCTAACTCCTATGAGATTTATTCAGCTTCCTGGTGATTCTCCACTACTTTATGTATCAAAATCAAGCTTCTTACATCGCGATTCATCCTGGTTTGATTAGAATGACAAAGAAGCTGTCATATTCCCAAACAGGAAAACTGGGATCACCTGATTTGAAAGTGAGATAGCTTCTTCATCCTAACTCCTATGAGATTTATTCAGCTTCCTGGTGATTCTCCACTACTTTATGTTTCAAAATCAAGCTTCTTACATCGCGATTCATCCTGGTTTGATTAGAATGACAAAGAAGCTGTCATATTCCCAAACAGGAAAACTGGGATCACCTGATTTGAAAGTGGGATAGCTTCTTTATCCTAACTTCTATGAGATTTATTCAGCTTCCTGGTGATTCTCCACTACTTTATGTATCAAAATCAAGCTTCTTACATCGCGATTCATCCTGGTTTGATTAGAATGACAAAGAAGCTGTCATATTCCCAAACAGGAAAACTGGGATCACCTGATTTGAAAGTGGGATAGCTTCTTCATCCTAACTCCTATGAGATTTATTCAGCTTCCTGGTGATTCTCCACTACTTTATGTTTCAAAATCAAGCTTCTTACATCGCGATTCATCCTGGTTTGATTAGAATAACAAATAAGCTGTCATATTCCCAAACAGGAAAACTGGGATCACCTGATTTGAAAGTGGGATAGCTTCTTCATCGAAACTCCTATGAGATTTATTCAGCTTCCTGGTGATTCTCCACTACTTTATGTATCAAAATCAAGCTTCTTACATCGCGATTCATCCTGGTTTGATTAGAATGACAAAGAAGCTGTCATATTCCCAAACAGGAAAACTGGGATCACCTGATTTGAAAGTGGGATAGCTTCTTCATCCTAACTCCTATGAGATTTATTCAGCTTCCTGGTGATTCTCCACTACTTTATGTATCAAAATCAAGCTTCTTACATCGCGATTCATACTGGTTTGATTAGAATGACAAAGAAGCTGTCATATTCCCAAACAGGAAAACTGGGATCACCTGATTTGAAAGTGAGATAGCTTCTTCATCCTAACTGTTGAGCTGAAGAGAAGATAGAAGCTTGTGCAAAGATAGGGCAAGCTTCAGGAGATGCTCAGAAGAGTTCAACCAAGCTTCAGAAGTACCCTGAAGTGTATATCTTGTGAAGTTAAGTCCAAGAAGGGCTTAGACTGATCTGTAGAAGACATTAGAGGAGTTTGGGAGGAAATGGTCGATGGTGCAAAGTTAGGGTCGGCTGTACGGACGGCCGTACGGACTGTACGGACCGGTACGGATGAGATCGACCCGAAACATCTTTTCTCAACCATCTGAAGACATTTGGTGTTTGTGCAAAAATAGGGCACAAGGGTACGGTCTGAGAAGTATGTGCAAGGTCCGGGTTGAGTAATGGTATCAAAAGAGCATCAAGAAGATGCTGTGTGCAATGGGAATCTAAGGGAGCTGGCACACGGTTCTGATTGGCTTATGATAGTCCAAGACAGGCTGGATGTTGCTGGAAAGAAAGAGACAAAGGCTGGCTATGTATCTGGACAAAGATATGGACAGATACATAAGGCAGTGTGGAGTATTTCTAGCCAAGCATTCCCACATCCAATCAGGAGCATACAACCAGCTACAAACAACCCAAGACCTGATCCAGAACGTCCATTTCAAACCAGGCTACCTCCACTGTCCATTTCTTATCCTTAACTTAGGGTTTTATGAGTTTGCAACCTGTTTTCTATTTAAAGACCCTTTTATGGACGAATTGTAAACTCTCTAAGAGAGTAAGGGGGATTTCCCCTTCTCCTTCCTAGTCTTTGGTTACTTTGAATCTCCAAATATCTATTCTCTGGTTACTTAATCTCTCAGTCTCTCTAATCTCTCAATCTCTCACTCAAAGTCTCTTAATCTCACGCCATTCTTATTCTTCCATCAGTCTCTCTTTTATTCTCTTCCATTGTTGACACAAGACTCAGTCCCAACCTGTGGAGGTTGATTCATCACGCCCACACACAGCCTGTGCTCTGAAAATCTCACATGGTATCAGAGCCAGGTTCGTCAGAACTTGGTTCCAGCTTCCGCTCAAGCACAAACTCACTCCCATGCCATTTCAAGCCAAGAAGAAGGTTCATGGTCCAGCCGGCTGTTCAACCTCTTCAAGAAGAAGATGTGCTCATCCATGGTGTCCAGGAGCTGTCCTTGGTCGTTCTACACTCTCTCATGTCCGTCCTGAAGAAATAAGGCCATTGGAAGCATGTCCAAGCCTTTCCTACTCTCTGTCCAAGAAGAACCTTTCAAGAAGAAAGCTTTCTACTTGGGTCTTGTGGTGGCGACTCAAACATGGTGAAAGGAGGTGTTTTTGGCATGGTGGGTTCAAGGAGAAAGGCCAGGCAAAGAAGGAGATGTTGGTTCTCAAACCAACAGCTCAGATCTGTCCATTTATGATGCGTGTTGCCTTGGAGGTTCAAGGAACCAGCACAGGTTCCTTGTTTGTAAGCTAAACCTCCTTCCCTTGTTTAAAGCTTGTGTCTTTATTAAACGGCTGTGTTGTGTGGTGTGGTTTGTTCTGTGATGATTGCTTTGCTTCTGTATTGTGTGATTGCCATAACTAAAATGCAATTAATATTGTAGCATCTAGTAGAATGTCTAAGCTACTTGCATAATGGTACTGAAGTTGTTTCGCTGTCACATTGTTTGCATTGAGTAGTGTCTTGTGTCCCAGGATCTCATGTCCTAGCCGCGCCCTAGTGATGCTTGTTGTGATTAAGTGAATCTGCTTGCATACATTGATTGAAACTGAATTGAAAACTGTTGCATATAGTCTTGTGGCTGTCTTACATTGAAGCATTAGATTTATGTCTAAGTGCTGAGTAAAGAAGCTCTGAAGAGTGCCTAAGTAACTTGTCTTGAATCTGTTAGGATCTTGATTGTACTTAGAGAGTTAGCATGCAAAGAATAGAACTTGATAATGCCTTGTGTCTATCTGTTGCATTGCTTGTGATAGTAGAAATCAAACTTGATAATATATTAATCAAGCTTTGACATCAATACTATTGAAAATGGTTAAATGCTTAATGACAGTTCTAAATAAACTTGTCTTGTTAAGATGATAGATTATATTATCTAATCATGCTTGCTTTCATGAGTTAGAAACTGATTAGGATTAATGCATACTGTCATATTGTTGCTGCCTTAGGTTGATACACTTAGATTCAAATCTAAAATGTAGTTAAGGCAGAAGTTAATGCCTAAGTAGCTCGTCTTAAATCTGATTTGATCTTGCTTGTACTTAGAGAGATTGCTTGCAAAGATGTGAATTTGATAATGCTTGTTTCAATCTGTTGCATAGCTTGTTACATTGGAGATCAAACTTGATATTGGTCAAGGATTGATCCCAATGCTTGTGTCTAATCTTTGCTGGAGTTTGATTGATGTTTCAGGTTCACATGATGTGCTCTTTGTTCATCATCAATCTTAGTAAAAGAGGAAGACTTTACCCATTGGGAATGGTCGCTGGGGTGTATGTGGATACACAAGGCGAATGGTCATCACCTAAGTCTAGAGGAGACTGGTGACCAAAAGGCATTGGAGATAAAGGGAAGGGTTGATCAGTGGTTGAAGCGCAATCCATGAGATGTTGCGCTCCTGATCTTAAGGCTCATTGAGGCTCACTTCGAGTTTGGACCCATACTCAATCCAAGCTTGAGGAGCAAAGTGAGCCACCTGATGATCCTGTTGCTCAATGACCTGTATATTACTCAAGGTCATTACAAGCTGATCATGGAGTGATTCAGCCGAAGTAGAGGGAAGAAGAAGGTCACTCAACAAGGCGTGTGAGGTGCTTGGAGAATTGGCTGAGGTATCTCCTCAATGGAATGATGATGTGGTGGAGGTTCAAGCATCAAGTCCAAAGGAGATGGAGGTGCTTTCCACAAGACTTATCATGGAGCTATCATGCGCTCACCAACAAGCTTAGACCTTCCCTATACTTGGTCTCAAGCCTGAAGAGGAGTGTGGATGAGCTTGCATGATAAGAGAAGGAGCTGTCAAGCTCACCATTTATACAAGGGAGTAAACCTGATCTTTATCTCTTTCTATACAATCATGATAGGTTTATCTCTTGAAATTGTCTTGCATCAATTAGGTGCTGTCTAAGTTATTGCATTCATGCATTGAACTGTCGGATTGATCATGCATTGTTACCCTTATCTAGATTGTGCTTGTCCTTGATCTTTTGTTTGCCTATTTCAGAATTAATATTTTGTTGAGGCATTGGTGATCAAACAAGATGTGTGATCTTGCTTTGGTCCCAATAGGATGATTTAATTTTGCATTGTGTTGTGGTGGTTTAGGTACACAAGCAGTGATACAAGTAACTCACCAACAACCAAGAATGTAAAGACAAAGGTCTTTTGCCATTGCATATCATCACTAGGACATGTCAGTCCTCACTCTACAGGAAGTGTAGTGTGATTGATTATGCAATGAGAGATGTATGAGATTTTCAGAGATCTCAGGTTGTGTGTGTGTATAAGCTCCAATGGAGCAAGCTGAGAAGATTAGAGTTTGTTTTAGGTGATTTTAGAGAGAGAGTTTATAAGAGTGTTTATGTGTTTACTTAAATCAGAAACAAGAGACTTTGAGAGATTAAGAGTATAAGAAAGGGAGAGATTAAAGAGAATCTGATTCAAGAACACATTTCATTATGAAGTGGAGAGGGGAAATCCCCCAAACTCCCTTAAGGCTTGAAATCGCCAATTACATAGTCTTATATAGACTTTACATTTTGCAAACTCATAAACCCTTAATCTAATGGATAGAAATGACTGAATATAAATGGATGGCTAGGATGAAGAGTTGAGATTGCAATCTGTGTGAAATGTCTTGATTGGATGAGAGCTATATGATATCTGATTGGTTGATTCAAACTGGTCAAAGGGAAGGCTGTTCTCCCATTGGCTCCTTATAGGCTCCCATGTATCAAGCCTTCATTCAGACCATGTTCATGGTCGTGGCTCCCTTTGGCTTTACAGCCAAAGCCAGCCTGTCCATCCTCCAAAGTAACCAATCAGCTCCATCTTTGCTCTCATTGGTCGCTTGCTTCCACAAAGGATCTTCTTGATTCCCTTTTGATGCTTCACGACCAGACTTCTTTTTACCAGCCCTAAGTATGCACAAAGACTCCCGGACATGTTCTGATCACGCCCTAAGTTTGCACATCTTGTCCCGGACTTTGCACCATCTCAAAACATCTCAAATGGCCAAGTTGTGTTTCCTCGGGTTGTCTCGGTCCGTACGGATCCGTACAGGTCCGTACCATCCGTACTGCCTCGCCCTAAGTATGCACACTTGCCCATTTGCTCCCAAACACACTTCTAAGTCCCTCCTGGACTTGGCCCTATCTTTGCACAGCCATATGAGCACTTCTGGACACCTTCAGACACTCCTAAAGTCTTCATAGACAATCTCCGGAGGTCTTGCCCTATTCTTGCTCAAGACTCAATCTCAACTCAACACTTCACCACTCCATTTCTTTTCTTCAAGTCAACACTCCCCCTCAAGCTTGACTTTAGCTGATCCTAAGTCAAGCTTGGAACCTTGAAGAACTTCCTCATTAAAAACCTCACCAAGGAAAACCCTTTGGGACAAAACCTTGATGAGGGAAAAAGAGTAAAGCCTCCAAGGCCTAGGGATTGGCCAGTGAGTCTTTGTGCCTTACCAGCAATGTAAGGGACACAAAGACTCTGGATCATGGCCTCTTCTCGTGATGCAATGTTGATCATCAGTTCATTGCACACCACCAACACTTCTTGGAACTCTTCTTTGGACCGGCCTGAGTCTTCCCTTCTCTCGTGGCTTCTTGCCATCTCCATCAGGTAAGACACGCCTAGCTCCTGCTCATTGAGTATCCAAGTACCTTGTTTAAGATGGTGAGGAGTGGTCTCTTCATTTCGCCACTTGAGTCCTCACTTGCCAAGCTTAACAGCTTCTCCTTTCATCACACAAGCTCACTAACACTCCCCCTCAAGCTTGAGACCGAGTATAGGGAAGGTCCAAGCTTGAAGGTGAGCGCATACTAAGCTTCATGAACAACCTTGTGGGAACACCTCCATCTTCTTCAGACTTGATGCTTTCTTCCCCACTTAACCACCATTGCACTGAGGAGATACCTCAGCTTACTCTCCAAGTACTTCTTATTAGAAGCTCATTGAGTTGCTTTCTTCTTCACTCTACTTCGGCTGCATCTACACATGATCAGCTTGCAATGGCCTTGAGGAACCAGGTCATTGAGCTTAGAGGATCTTCTGGTAGCTCACTTGAATCCCCACCTCAAGCTTGACTTAGTATAGGTGCAAGCTTGAAGTGAGCCTCAATGAGACTTCAAACCGGGAGCGCATCACTGCCTACAGCTGCGCTTAAGCCAACCGATCTGCCTTTGCCTTCAGCTCCAATGCCTTCAGGTCATCAGTCTCCCCAAGACTTAGGTGATGACCTTTACATGTGTGTCTCCATGAACCAGGAGCACATCACTATCACTAGCTGCGCTATCTTAACCGGCCATACACACAAGTCTTTCTCCATTGCTTTATCAATGGCAAAGTCTTCCTCTTCTACTCGGATTAGTGATGGACAAAGAACACTCCTCATGTACCTGAAACATCACTCAAACTCCAGCAAAGATAAGACACTAAGGTATTGGTATCAATCCTTGACACACCATCAAGGTTGATCACCAATATCACAAGCATTGCAACAGATTCACAAGACACATTCAAGTTCTAATCTTTGCAAGCAATCTCCCTAAGTATATGCAAGATCTAAACAGATTCAATACAAGTTACTTAGGCCATTTTAACTTCTGCCTTAACTGCATCTTAGACTTGAATCCAAGTGCATCAACCTAAGGCAGCAACAACACTCTAAGCTTTATTATACTACTCGGTTTCAATCAATGAAAGTAAACAGGATCAGACTCATCTAGTATCCTATACAATCATTATAGAACCGAGGCAAGCTTTTCAACTCTCAATCACCATTCACAACTCTCTAGTATCTTGGGACAGATTCTAAACATTTCATATCTAGCAATCTTTAAACATCCACAAGTTTTCAATCACAACACAACCTGTCAATATACTCAAGCTTTATACAAAAGGAAAGAACTTTCTTACAGCCAAGGACCTTTGTATAGATCCTTGATTCCATTGGACAGATTCTGAGTTGTTAGTGTGCACTCCAACGCCTCCATCTTCCATGGACCTTTCCTTTTGAACCACCATGTCTTAGCTCCCACCTTTCTCCATGTTGTACACGCCACACCAGTACAAGCAGCAAGCTTTCTTCTTGAGAAACTTCTTCTTGGACTTTGAATAGCAAGAACCCGGAACTGGCTTTGTTAGAGAGGGTAGCTAATCCACTCCATTGCCTTTGTTTCCTTGGATCTTCTTTCTTCAAGGGCGACATGGGATGATAAGGAACAGCAGCAGACAGCTTCTGGACTCCAGGATGAACACGCCTGCCTCTTGAGGTGTTGAACAGCCGGATAGAACAGACAGCTTCTTCTTGCTTCAAACGACATGGGGAGAGCTTGGAGCTTCAGCGGAAGAAAGAACCAAGTTCACATGAACCTGGCTCTGATACCATATGAGATTTTCAGAGATCTCAGGTTGTGTGTGTGTATAAGCTCCAATGGAGCAAGCTGAGAAGATTAGAGTTTGTTTTAGGTGATTTTAGAGAGAGAGTTTATAAGAGTGTTTATGTGTTTACTTAAATCAGAAACAAGAGACTTTGAGAGATTAAGAGTATAAGAAAGGGAGAGATTAAAGAGAATCTGATTCAAGAACACATTTCATTATGAAGTGGAGAGGGGAAATCCCCCAAACTCCCTTAAGGCTTGAAATCGCCAATTACATAGTCTTATATAGACTTTACATTTTGCAAACTCATAAACCCTTAATCTAATGGATAGAAATGACTGAATATAAATGGATGGCTAGGATGAAGAGTTGAGATTGCAATCTGTGTGAAATGTCTTGATTGGATGAGAGCTATATGATATCTGATTGGTTGATTCAAACTGGTCAAAGGGAAGGCTGTTCTCCCATTGGCTCCTTATAGGCTCCCATGTATCAAGCCTTCATTCAGACCATGTTCATGGTCGTGGCTCCCTTTGGCTTTACAGCCAAAGCCAGCCTGTCCATCCTCCAAAGTAACCAATCAGCTCCATCTTTGCTCTCATTGGTCGCTTGCTTCCACAAAGGATCTTCTTGATTCCCTTTTGATGCTTCACGACCAGACTTCTTTTTACCAGCCCTAAGTATGCACAAAGACTCCCGGACATGTTCTGATCACGCCCTAAGTTTGCACATCTTGTCCCGGACTTTGCACCATCTCAAAACATCTCAAATGGCCAAGTTGTGTTTCCTCGGGTTGTCTCGGTCCGTACGGATCCGTACAGGTCCGTACCATCCGTACTGCCTCGCCCTAAGTATGCACACTTGCCCATTTGCTCCCAAACACACTTCTAAGTCCCTCCTGGACTTGGCCCTATCTTTGCACAGCCATATGAGCACTTCTGGACACCTTCAGACACTCCTAAAGTCTTCATAGACAATCTCCGGAGGTCTTGCCCTATTCTTGCTCAAGACTCAATCTCAACTCAACACTTCACCACTCCATTTCTTTTCTTCAAGTCAACAAGATGGCTATTGCATAATACCATTAGGACATGTCTAGTCCTTAGTCTACAGGAAGTGTAGCATGGGACATTATGCAATAAGAAGGGTGACTTGTGAGGCTCTCTATGGTGATTCAAACACCCTAGTTCCTGGTATAAGGAAGAGAGCAGCTCACAAGACCGAGACCATCACCACAGTCTGTTGAGACCGTGGTCTAAGGCCATGAAAGTGCTTACACCCACACAAGCTTAGTTCCAAATCGAAGTCTCGGAAACTAAGCTTGAGGGGGGAATGTTAAATAAGCAAGGTTCATGGCCTGATAGGTCTTTGCAAAGGCTTCTAAGAAGAACCATCAACCGGGCCAAGTCAATGGCGTGTCTAGGCAAGAGGCTGTTCAGAGCAGTCTTGGCAAGTGAGGAGGAAGGCTCTCCATGAATGCGGCTTCAATGAGAGGTGGCTGAGGAGAAGCTGATAGACCCATTTAGTCATCCAACAAGTTGATGGTGCCAAGAAGATGATGCATTGGCCGAGTGGGAAACTCACCAAAAATAAAAAGGGAAGTCTACTTATCATGTTACTCAAGATGATAGACTTATCTCCTTAAAATTCATTGAATTAATGCAGCTTAGTCTGAAAAGATAAGCCTATGTACTTGGATTTCTCTCCTAAAGAACTGAGGCACTGCGTTCATATTGAATCAGGTACTTGTGATCTTGATAAGCAACCTTTAGAAGATGGATGTGATACCTACAGAGACTACTTGAGGGAGGATCAAGTGGAGAGTCAAGCTGTATCAGTCCCTAAGATGAGCCGGTACAAGGGAATGTGTACAAGTGGAGGATGCATATACTCATAGAAAGCTCCTCACCAAAACAAAAAGGGAAGTGTCCCTTAGTCTGTTTCAGTTCAATTCATTCTTCTATTAAGTGCTTAAGCTTGAGAAAGTTACTAGAAATGAATTGATTGAACTGTGATTATACTGAAAAAGATTGATTGAATTGTGTGCATCAACTGTGATGCAGGATATTCAAATTCTTGGTTCTTGATAAGTACTGATGCACCTTTGGAATGTGTATCAGGTACCTTTGCTTGGCACCTTATTAAACAGTTCCGGGTCATCTCTTAGCTTCTCTAAAGAGGCTGTGAAGTCTGTGGAGAGGGGGAGATTCCAAACCTGGTTTATGAAGAGGGCAAGCCGTGTGTGAAGTGTTGAGCAGCCTCACTGGTGTTTTGAAGATGATCTGGTCGTGTCCAAGCTTCTCTAGGATGGCTGTGAAGTCAGTTGAGAGGGGGAGACTTCAAACCGGTTCCATGAAGAGATGAAGCTGAGTTGTTAAGTGCGCAAAGTCTTGATGAGTTGCTGCACCATCTTAGGCCGTGATCCAGAACTTCTTGTGTCCAACCACACTGGTTCTAAGGCACAAGAGTTCATTGGCCAATCCCTAGGCCCTTAAGAGCTCTACTCTTTTTCCCTTGCAAAGTTTTGTCCCACAGGGTTTTCTTTGCAAGGTTTTTAATGAGGGAGACTCTTCAGGGTTCCAAGCTTGGCTCAGGATCTCCTAGAGTCAAGCTTGAGGGGGAGTGTTGAGCTGAAGAGAAGATAGAAGCTTGTGCAAAGATAGGGCAAGCTTCAGGAGATGCTCAGAAGAGTTCAACCAAGCTTCAGAAGTACCCTGAAGTGTATATCTTGTGAAGTTAAGTCCAAGAAGGGCTTAGACTGATCTGTAGAAGACATTAGAGGAGTTTAGGAGGAAATGGTCGATGGTGCAAAGTTAGGGTCGGCTGTACGGACGGCCGTACGTGTTAAAATGAGTTGTTCAGTACATGGGGAGATGGCTTAAGGAGTTGAGGATGTGAGAATGTGAAGGCAAAGGGAAGGAAGGTTAGGGATCGACCAGGCCGTACAAGAGGCCGTACCGGCCGTACCGTCCGTACTGTCCGGGTCGATCCATAACTCGACCAAGAGGAAAGTTACCCGGGTGAAAGGGTTAAACGGCCAAAGGGGTTTTACTTTAGGAGATAAGACCGTTTGGATGGATAGAGTGACCGCGGCTTATCCTGACAGTCTGGCACAGGCTGTAAAGGCAAAAGGAGTCTCACCAAAAGATGCCATAAGCGTGTGATCTTCCTCAATGGTTTACATTTGAATTAAAGCAACCTTATCCTTGACCACACATGCTTAGAGCTTCTGAATACCCTAATGTCTCTCTCTATATATTGTAAACTCTATCTTGATTAATGATTAACACGAGTTTGTCAGATTCTCTCTCTAGTTCATCATGTTTCTCTTCTACATTTCATAAATCATCTCATCTCACTTTAATCTTTCTCTAAATCTCTCAATACCTGTTCAACTCTCTAAAATCATATGGTATCAGAGCCAGGTTGGCTTTGGTATTGAGATTTAGAGTGTTCTTCAGCTTCAGTTCATACTCTTTCATACTTTCTTTTCGGTTCTAACAAAGCAAGATGGAGGGAAACTACAAGGTCATTACGGTTCCTGTTGCGTTGAAGGGTGGTAGTAACTACCTGTTGTGGTCAAGGCTGGTGAAGACAGCCATTGGGAGGCTAGGGCTGTGGAGTCACATCACGGATGATGCAACCAAGCCAGTGGCTAAAGACGGAGAAGGAGCTGAAGGTGTGGGAGATCAAGTTGCTGCTGCCGAGAAGAAGTGGATTCAAGAAGACTTGATGGTGCTTTCAGTGCTACAAGGGTCCCTTGAAGAGCATCTCTTGGAGGCCTACAGCTACTGCGAGACTCCAAAACACCTGTGGGAGGTACTCCAGAAGACATTTGGGAACGTTACCAATCTGAACCGCGTGTATGAGATTAAGAAGGCCATCAACACACTGGTTCAAGATGGGGAAGAGTTCACCAAGCATTGGGCAAGTATAGATCCTTGTGGTCTGAGCTTGAATCATTGAGGCCAAGCACCGCGGATCAAGAGCTACTCATGGAGAGGAGGGAGCAGGATCAGGTGTTTGGATTGCTGCTGACACTAGATCCTCCATTCAATGATGTGATCAAGCACATGTTGAGGATGCCGAGTCTTCCATCTATGGAGGAAGTGTGTGCGCAGATTCAGAAGGAAGAGGGGTCACTTGGTATGTTTGGAGGGAAAGGAGACATGGCTCTGTCCAACAAGGCTGAAGCAATCCAAGCACACAAGGCTGCTTACCGTGGAGAGGAAAGGAAGTTCAGTGGAAACTGTGACCATTGCAAGAAGCCGGGACACAAGAGGAGTCAGTGCTGGATCCTACACCCCCATTTGAAGCCGGCCAGTTCAACAAGGAGAGAGAGGGAAGAGCTCACCTTTCTGCAGAGACAAGTGAAGCTGGCGCATCAGGAGCTGGCTCATCCGGTCTTGCGGGTGAAAGTGAAGGAAGAGCCTTAACCTCTCACCACCAAGGAGCTGTGAAGAACATGGATCATGAGGTGATCAAGAAGTCAGACATTGATGCCTTGATCAAAGCCCTTAAAGAGTCTGGTAAAGCCCTTGGTTATTCCTATACTGCTCATGTGTTGCCTAGAACTTGTGATAGTTTGCTAGGAAACTTTGATAGAATAGGAAATGAACCAGATAGATATACAACCTTTGCTGCTGATAGGATGTCTAGAAATGAATCCACATTGCTTGATCTCATTGATAAACTGAAACTGGTAAAAGAATCACCTAGGAATCATATTGCTCAAGGAATAAAACCATTGATTATTGATTCAGGTGCTTCACATCATATGATAAGTGATGATAGCCTTATAAAGAACATAGAACCGGCTCATGGACATGTAATGATTGCAAATGGTGATAGAATTCCTATTAGAGGAGTAGGAGACTTGAAACTGTTTAATAAGGATTCTAAAGCTTTGTACATGCCTGAGTTACTTCTAATCTATTATCTGTTAAGAGGTGTACCAATGATCTTCAATGCAATGTTATTTTCAGTCCTAATGATGTGAAATTTCAGGATATTGAAAGCAGTAGTTGATTGGGCGAGGAGTAACCAAAGGAGACCTTTATTTACTTGAAGACCTTTCTATCATTTCTAGTTCTAGTTGCTTGTTGAGTTCCGTTTAAGTAGAGGTGCATTGTGGCATTCTAGGCTAGGACATCCACATGTTAGAGCCTTAAGCTTAATGTTACCAGGTGTCATGTTTAAAAATAATGAGTGTGAAGCTTGTATTTTGGGAAAACATTGTAAGACTGTGTTCAAGAGATCTACTACTATCTATGATAAATGCTTTGATCTTGTTCATTCTGATGTATGGACTGCTCCATGCTTATCTAGGGACAATTACAAATACTTTGTCACATTCATAGATGAGAAATCCAAATACACCTGGATAACACTAATTAAAACAAGGATAGGGTTCTAGATGCATTTAGAAACTTTCAATCATATGTTTCTAACCAGTATAATGCCAAGATTAAGATTTTCAGGTCTGATAATGGTGGAGAGTATACTGGCCATGCATTCAAGAACCATCTAGCTCAACATGGGATACTTCACCAAACGAGTTACCCTTATACACCTCAACAAAATGGAGTGGCTGAGAGAAAGAACAGACATCTTATGGAAGTGGCTAGATCAATGATGTTCCAGATGAGAGTGCCAAAGAGATTCTGGAGTGATGCTGTGATCACGGCTTGCTACCTAATCAATAGGATCCCAACCAAGATCCTGGAAGATAAAGCTCCTTATGAAGTTCTCAACAACAGCAAGCCAGTCCTAGATCACCTAAGAGTGTTTGGGTGTATAAGCTATGTTCTTATCCCGGAGAGATGAGAAACAAGCTGGAAGCAAAGAGTATCAAAGCTATGATGATAGGATACTCAACCACACAGAAGGGATACAAGTGCTTTGTTCCTGAGTCAAGGAGAGTTCTTGTATCAAGAGATGTCAAGTTCTTTGAAGAGAAGAGCTACTATGAAGATAAAGATTGGAAAGAGCTGGAGGATCTTTCACAACCTTCAGATAAAGCTACAAGCTTGAGACAGATACTAGAAGGTCTTGGAATTGGAATGTCCCAGGAGTCGACAGAGAATCAGTCATCTGAAAGACAAGAAGCTGAAGAACCATCTCACCTTGATCATGAGGGAGGGAATGGAATTGAGCCGGATGAGAATCAAGATTTTGCGGATCATCCTGATCAAGGTGGAGCTGAACCAAGTAGTGAAGAACCTAATGAGCTACTGGTATGATAAAAACTATTGCAGAGAGAATGAAGGAGAGTCAGGAGGTAACACGTCCTTTATCAGGTTCATAAGGACCAGAACAAGCTGAGAAGAGATAAACAGGAACTGGTGGTGGTTAAAGAGAAGCCAGAACTGGAGGATGAGTATGGGGACCAACCACACGACCACCTGACAGAAGGATGTTAAAACTGAGAGTACATGGTCTCATGTTGATGACCAGGACGTGGATAGGATCATCCTGGAGAGAAGCATTCACTGCAAACTCAACAAAGTGAGAGAAATCTTTGCCTTAGAAGCCACATGCAGTAGGAAGGAAAGTTCCAAGATGTTGCTGAGAATGAAGAAGGACTGCAGAGGCTTTGTGTTTCATCTGGAGAAGAGAGAGAATTGAGAGTTGATGAATATATCTCATGGCCAGGTCAGAACATTGGATTAATTCACGGTTTCTGGTCATCCTACAGAGCCTTGGATTTGGACAAATCCTTTTAAAGGAGGAGGGATGGTGTGATCCTGATCAGGATGGAAATCAATGGATTGAAGCCAATGTATGGGTCAGCTATACCACTGATCATGGTGCAGTTAATGGACAGTACATACTCTTATTGGCATTCTATGAGGTTCTGGATAGAGAGAGAAAAGAAGAACGGTTGGTATGCCTTGAAACAGCTTTGAAAAAAGAGGATTCAACCAACTGAGCTTAACAGGAGCTATGGAGACCATTCACTCATCCAAATTTGTATGGAGAACAAGAAGGAAAACATGTCAGGAAGTTTGGGATTGGGTTATATTTGGATCTAGGCGAAATAGGGTTTTTCGGTCAAAAAGAGAGTTGCAGCCAGAATCTTGATCATTGCTTTCTAGTGGCCTAACAGGACGTGGAGGATCTAAAGTTCATTAGGAGACACTCCAAATCAAGTTCAAGTCGTGGCATCATAAAACCAAAGAAGAACCAGCTTGTTGGTTTGATTTAATTGCAATGTAATGGGTTAGTTATTGGGCTTTCATTTAATTTAAACCAAAGCCAATTAGGAATTTGAGTAAACCAGATTTGGGTAGATTAATATTTAAAATAAACCAATTTCGAATTGGATTAGGAGATTAAACCATCTTGGTTTAAATTTAGGGTTTTCAGTTTTATTCTTTACACTAAGTAGCCACGTTTTGGCATGAGATCAATCAATCGACATTTTTTTCAACTTCTTTGTTTTGAGTTTCTCTCAATTCTGCTGGTGGTAATATCCAGCTTGGGCTCTGATTTGGTGTGTCATATCCAGATCAGAAGCCTTGGAGTATCAGGAGGCGAGCCATCTCTCTTGTGTCCCACATCAATCCACAAAACTTGATACGATCGAGTCTTTGATTCTCTGTTTGCAAGGATATCTCTGTGATCCATCCTAGACACTAAGCAGGGTGATCCTGTTCTGGGGGCAGAAAAAAACATCTTTATAGCATCCCATAGCTCTAAGGAGAAGACCATATCCATCCTTTCATCCACCCACGCCCCTTCAAGTGATCGGGAGGAGAGACAGCCATTCCAGGGCTGCACCAGCTTACCAGAACAAGGAGGAGTGGAAGCTACTGAAAGGTAGAGAAGCACCAGAGCAAGCACAAGCTGATGGTACATAAGGAGAAGAACAGGCTGAAGAGAGGATTGCTTCCAACTGGGTAAACACGAGAGTGTACTACAATGCCCAGGCTGTGGAGCATCCTTCTCAGCTGTGTGTTCATTTGCCTGTTATCCAAAGGAAGCATTGCGCATTCATGATGAGCCTAGATGAAAGTAGTGTACCAAGATCATATGAAGAGGCAATGCTACATCAAGAGTTGAAGGAATCTGTTGGAGATGAGGCAAATGCCATGATAAAGAATGACACTTGGTTTGAAAGTGAGTTGCCAAAGGAAAGGAAGGCAGTAACCAGCAAGTGGATATTCACCATTAAGTATTACATGATGGAACCATTGACAGAAAGAAGACAAGACTGGTTGGCTAGAGGATACATCAAAATATGGGGAAGACTACATTGATACATTTGCCCTGTTGCCAAGCTACATACAATAAGAATGTATTGTCTCTTGCGTGTGAACCTTGAGTGGGGAGCTTTGGCAGATGGATGTGAAGAAGCATTTCTTCAGGGAGAACTAGAAGATGAGATGGAAGTGTACATGCATCCACCACCGGGTCTGAACATCTTG
>NW_026016760.1:0-38835 GCF_020379485.1 Brassica napus | reverse complement strand
AAGAATTCTTTTGATATCTCCCGTTTGGCATAGAGGCTGTGATGCTTGTCATGATCAGGTTTGAGATCAATCTCTTTCGCTTTCTTTTCTGAAGCTGGATTGATCTTCATGAACCTCTTTAGGAGGCAAAGGCACCAGCACAGTCTTCTTTCCGTTGAATTCAAAAGAATGTTTGTTGGTGGTGAAGCCATCATGATTCACACGTCTATCATACTGCCAGGGTCTTCAAGGAGTATATGACTGGCTTCCATTGGCAACACATCACACAAGACCTCATCTTTATATCTACCAATGGCTATAGGAACCAGTACTTGAGTAGAAAATTTCATCTCGCCCTCCCTTTGAGCCACTGCAATCGTAGGGTCTTGGGTGTTTCTGAATTTTCAAACCAATTTCTTCACCATAGTCTCACTGGCTACATTGACACAATTCCTCCATCAATAATGAGACTGCACACCTTTCCTGAACCATACACTTGTGTAGAATAGATTCTCTCGCTGCTCAAACTCTCCATTCTTGGCTTGCACGTCAAGAGCCTTCTTGTTACCAACAATCTTCCTTTCACGGGTTCTACTTCACTTTCTTCTTCAGACTCCTCATGATCAGAACCAAACTTCTCTTCCTCTGATTTACTCTCCATTCTCAAGAAGAATCATAATCTTTTTGTTGGTGCACTCATTAGCATAATGCCCACGCCCTTGACATTGAAGCACTTAACATCTCTAGTCTTGAACTAGTAATTTCAGCTTTGCCTTTGTCTTTGCTGTATATGTTGCTCGGCTTAGTCTCTTCTTTCTGCTGAGGCTGCTATCCTTCAGATAGGATGTTTTTCTTCTTTAGAGTGGTGGAACTTAGACGATCCATAGCTGCGTGAGTTACCCTTCCTCTTGAGCTGCTGCTCCACTAGAATAGCTTTGTGCAACATCTCTTCTATTTCCACATAGTGTTGCATCTCCACATTGTCTTGTATCACGGTTAAGCCCTCCAAGAACCTTGCCATAGTGCTTCTCTATCCTCCAAGATACTAGCTCTCAACATCAGCAACTCCATGTCTTGATAGTATTCTTCAACAGTTCGTGTTCCTTGGGTAAGTCTTCGCAGCTTTTGATGTAGGTGCGGGTGATAGTGACTTGGAACAAACCGTTTGCGCATGAGTGACTCATCTCGTGCCATGAATCAACCGGATTCTCTTGGTTAAGCCGTCTAGTAGTTACAAGTTGATCCCACCAACTCAACGCATAATCATAGAATTCAGTGCTGCGCAATCTTTGCTCCTTGGGAATGGAGTAGTGGTGGCAATGAAGACAAGCTCGATCTTCTTTTCCCATTCCAAGTAGGATCTGGATCCACCTTGCCATGGAAGGGTGGAATCTTAAGCTTAAGTTGAAAGCTTGTCTTTGCGTGACCCCTTCCATCATGTTCACGCCTTGATCTTCCTCTGCTCAGTTCAGAAGAAGAACTACTGCGCTCAGTTGGGTTGTGCTCAGTTCTATTGCGCGAGTAGTAGTTGTCGGTCTCTTGTGAACCGCATGCTCTTGCCGTACTGGAGTAGGCCGGTTCCTTCTAGATCATTGCTATGTCCCTGGCCAGTAGCTTGCCTCAACTCTTGTCTCATCTCATCACTATTCCTTCATGCTAGCCTTAGCTATCAGCCATAGTAGAGATCATGGTCTGATTCATTTGCTCGGTCATTTGATCTCTCAGCATCTTGTTCTTTCTTACTAGCTCGGCTTCTTCTTCTGATTCTTTCCCCATTGGTACCTAGAATCAAAAAAACAACACTCAACCAGTAAATAGTTCCAATAAACTGATCGTAATCAGTTAGAGATTAAGGAGATTTAAACTGAAAAATACTGGCGGTAAAGAAACTTGAATCAAGCAAAAGAGGATTCAATCCAACTTGAAAATCACAATAGAAACGCGATCAGGGTAGGTTTGTTAATCAGATTGACGAACACAAGTAGATTCTTGTTATAGGTGATTAAACAGGTAAACAGACACACGATCAATTAGATTCAAACAAAGATCAAATCTAAAGAATATGAATCGTTAACATCGGCTCTAAAGAGCGAACTATACACTTTGTGTATTAGAGCATGATTCAACTAATCCAGGATAATCAGATGAAAAGATTAAAGAGATTAAGAGATTTTAGTGAGAGAATAGAGAGAGACTCAAAACTCCATTAGATTGATTAATGAGAGAGTTTACAACACATATAGATTAGGGATACATCAATTCGTCCAGGTTCACTCTAGCTAGGATAGAAAGCATGTGTAGTCAAAGATGCTTGATTTAAACTAGCCAATAAGGTTCCTCACATGCTTGGGCATCTGCTTTAGCTTTCCAGCTGGTGCCAGCCTGTCTAAAGCTCTCTAGCCTTGACCAGACCTTATCCAAACTCCTCCTTGCTTATTCAGACTCATCCTGGCGTGATTCACTCTTCACATAGATGCAAGGTAACTTCCCAAGTCTTTTAACTCAGTTACCACAGTAACAATAAAGTTACTGTGGTAAATCTCCAAGTTACTGCCTGCTCCAAATCCCTTCCTCTATCCATGTATCCACTCTCCATCTCCTCATCTCAACACCCCCCTCAAGCTTGACCATGTAGAACAAGTCAAGCTTGGAAACCATGAAGACCTCCCTCATTAAAAACCTCACCAAGGAAACCCAATGGGATAAAACCTTGATGAGGGAAAAAGAGTGGAGACTCCATGGTTAAGGGGCTCAGCTCCTAGGAGTAAGATCAATGAGTCCAAGTCTTTGATAGTATGGACTCCATTGTCTTTACTCTCGCTGCCTTAGTAAACACATCTGCAAGCTGATCTTCACTTCTTGTATAACATGGCAATATCACTCCAAGTATAATCATCTGCCTCACTTGTGACAATCAACTTCTATATGCTTCGTCCTCTCATGAAAGACTGAGTTAGAAGCAATGTGGATAGCTGCTTGATTGTCACAATGCATTGTCATAGGAGTACTCTGCTCAATCTCCAAATGCTTCAAGATCCCCTTGATCCACACCAACTCGTTTGTCAGCTTCAACATGGCTCTATACTCAGCTTCAGCACTTGAACAGGAGATAACCTTCTGCTTCTTACTCTTCCAAGTGACCAAGTTCCCTCCAATGAATGTACAATACCCAGTAGTTGATCTCCTGTCCACTCTATCTCCTGCCCAATCAGCATCACAATATCCAACCACTTCTGTACTGCCATTACAACCCATCCAAACTCCTTGACCAGACGTGCCACTCAAATACCTCAGTATCCTATCAACCATCTTCCAATGATGAACCTTTGGTGCCTGCATATGCTGGCTCACTTGATTCACTGCAAAGCATATATCAGGTCTTGTAATCGTCAAGTAGATCAGCTTTCCAACCATCCTCCTATACAGCTTAGCATCCTCAAACAACTGGTTCTCTTCAACCTCCCCCTCACGCAAGACCTTATATACCCTCCTCAAGAGGTGTCTTAGCTATCTTTCCTCCAAGCACATCAGCTTCCTTTAGCATATCCATTGCATACTTCCTTTGAGACATGAACAAACCCTCCTTTGATCTGCATATCTCAATCCCCAAGAAATACTTCATCTCTCCCAAGTCTTTGATATCAAATACTGACCTGAGAAACTCTTTAGTGGCTTTAATCCCAGCCTTATCACTCCCTGTGATAATCAAATCATCCACATACACTAGAATCACAATGATCCCTGATGGCCCGACCAGTGTGAAGAGTGTGTGATCTAGTTCAGACTTCCTGAACCCTCTCCCATTGAGTGTTGTACTCAGCTTCCTGTACCAGGCTCTAGGAGACTGCTTCAACCCATATATAGCTTTCTTCAATCTCAAAACATTTCCTGGCTTTACTAGATGCTCAAGACCAGGAGGAGGAAGCATATATACCTCATCTTCTAGCTCACCTTGCAGGAAAGCATTCTTCACATCCATCTGCCACAAATCCCACTCCAAGTTTGTTGCAATGGATAACACAATTCGAATTGTGTGAAGCTTGGCCACTGGTGCAAAAGTATCAATGTAATCTTCTCCATAAGTCTGTGTAAATCCTCTTGCAACCAGCCTGGTCTTGTGCCTATCTATCTCCCCATTTGCAAGATATTAATGGTGAAGATCCATCTGCTTGAAACTGCCTTCTTCCCTCTAGGTAATTCACTCTCATACCAAGTGTCATTCCTGATCATTGCATCCCTTTCATCTCCTACTGAATCTCTCCAAACCTTGTGCTTCATAGCTTCTTCATAAGATCTTGGTATCTCATTCTCATCCAAGTTACACATAAACACCATGTGCTCTTCTGGAAACTCAGCAAAGGAACACATGGCTTGAGAGGGATGCTCCACAGCCTGGGCATTGTAGTACACTCTCGTGTTTACCCAGTTGGAAGGATCCCTCCTTATCCTTGTGCTCCTCCGCAAGGTCTCAACCTGTTCTTCAGCCTGAACATTCTCTTGTGCTTCCTCTCTTAAACCAGTAGGTTCTCCCTGCTCATTTCCAGCAGGTTCTCCCTGCTCATTTCCACCTGACTGAGCTCCACTCTCTACTTCCTGTGTCTCCTCCTGATCATGCTGACCTGAATCCTCTTGGTTATGCTCCTGCTCCCCTGATTCAGATCCATTCCCCCTCTCATGATCAAGAGGAGTTGTTCCTCCAGCTTCTCCAGCTTGATTAGTAGGTCCTGTTCTTCCTGGTTCCTGATCTTGGGATAATCCTATCCCTAGCCTCTCCAACAACACCCTCAATGTTGTTGCCTTCTCTGATGGAGCTCGGGACAGATCCTCTAGGTCTTCCCATTTCTTCTCCTCATAATACCCTTTAGACTCAACAAACTTCACTTCTCTAGATACCATAACCCTCCTAGTTATTGGATCATAACATTTGTAGCCTTTCTGAGTGATTGAGTACCCAATGAACATAGCTTTAGTACTCTTTGCTTCTAGCTTGTTCCTTCTTTCTCCGGGACTCATCACATAACATAAGCACCCAAAGACTCTCAAATGATCAATGTGTGGCTTGGTCTTGTTCAATACTTCAAAGGGAGACAGTTTCTTCAAGACACGGGTTGGCACTCTATTGATGAGATAGCAAGCAGTCTGAACAGCATCACTCCAAAACCTCTTAGGGACATTCATGTGGAACATGATTGATCTCGCAACCTCCATCAAATGTCTGTTCTTCCTCTCTGCCACCCCATTTTGTTGTGGTGTGTAAGGACAGCTAGTTTGTTGCACAATCCCATGCTTTGCAAGATGACTCTTGAAAGCATTACTAGTGTATTCTCCTCCATTATCAGACCTCAGAATCTTCACAGTGGCATTGTACTGATTAGTAACATATGCTTGGAAGTTCATGAAGGCTTCTAGGACTCTGTCTTTGGAGGGAATCATGGTGATCCATGTGTACTTTGACTTCTCATCAATGAAAGTCACAAAGTACTTATGGCTGTCTCTAGACATGCAGGGAGCTGTCCACACGTCTGAATGCACCAGATCAAAGCAATTCTCATATCTGGTTTCTGATGTTGGGAAGACAGTCCTACAGTGCTTTCCAAGTATACACGCTTCACACTCCAAGTGATTGAACGCCATACTTGGTAGAATCAGTTCAATTGCCTTGGCATGAGGATGTCCCAGCCTTGCATGCCATGTGAGATTATCACACCTATCCGTTGTGCTGCTTAAACACACAGACTCCACAGGACTAGGCGCCTCAGTTGTTTGGAGATGATAGAGCTGATGCTTGCTGTCTCCTCTGCCAATAACCCTTCCAGTCTTCAAATCCTGGAACTCAACTTCATTTGGTCTGAAAACCACTTGACAATCCAGATCAACTGTAGCCTTCTTAACTGAGATTAGATTGGATGTAAACTGAGGTAGGTAGAAGGCAGTAGAGTTCTTCTCAAACAGCTTGAGGTTTCCCACTCCTTCTATTGGGATCCTGGTACCATTGGCTATCATGACACTCCCTGTTGCTGCTTTTAACCTCACTGATTAGTCTCTTGTCACTGATCATGTGGTGTGTTGCTCCAGAGTCAATGATGATGGGTTTAGATGTGGATGCTTTGGCAGGAGCACCCAGACTCCGGGTCGTAGCCAAAGCATACACATGCTTAACCAACTCATCCCATTCCTTCTTTGTCACACACTCATCTGCCCTCTTGGTATCCATTCCTCTCATATCCGCACTGTCTCCTACTGTTTCTCCCATGTAAGCTGAGTATGAACACTCTCCTATAACCATCTGCTGAAGTACATCCTTGATTCTCTTCAAGATTACACTCATCCTGCCACTTAAGTGCTCAGACTCGCTATCCTTTCTCCATACCCTTCTCTTCATTAACCACTCCTTAGAAAGTTTTCTCAACCTTCCCCTCTTACAGCTTGTACCTCCCTTCCATCTTTCTGGCTTCCTGTTCATTTCCCACACATCACAAGTATATTTAACAAGCTCACATACCTCTTCCATAAGGAAGCTGAAGATCACATCTTGCTTCCTCCTTTCTTGACTACATCTCGGATTTGATGTGTGTGTCTTCACCACATCTAGCTCTGACCACACTTCTCTCAGCCTTCCCACAAGCTGATAACACTCATCCTTTCCTTGTCTCAAGCCGCGGATCACCCCTCTGTCCTCAATGACTCTCACAAGCTTGGACTTGCCTAAAGTTGCTTCAATCTCACTCTTTGTAGTGTTTCCTTGAACAACTTCATTTCCCAGCTTCAGACCTCTTGTCTGACCTTCTTCAGTAGCCATTTCCATGAAAGGTTTCCCCTTTCCATGACTACTCCATAACCCACAGCTTTCCAAAGCTCTTTTAGCCCACCTTGACCACTCGCCAAGCCTCTCCTCTTCAGTCTTCACAGTTGACTCAGGTCTGTGCTCCATTTCCATGTTGAGATGATTTGGATTCACCAGAACCTCTCACGCCACCAAGATAATGAACCCAGGAGTTAAGAACACCAAGAACACTCAAGAACACTCAATAACTTTAAGGAAAAAGGAATCACACTCTCCCACTTTGCGCAACCTGGCTCTGATACCATATACACTTTTGTGTATTAGAGCATGATTCAACTAATCCAGGATAATCAGATGAAAAGATTAAAGAGATTAAGAGATTTTAGTGAGAGAATAGAGAGAGACTCAAAACTCCATTAGATTGATTAATGAGAGAGTTTACAACACATATAGATTAGGGATACATCAATTCGTCCAGGTTCACTCTAGCTAGGATAGAAAGCATGTGTAGTCAAAGATGCTTGATTTAAACTAGCCAATAAGGTTCCTCACATGCTTGGGCATCTTGCTTTAGCTTTCCAGCTGGTGCCAGCCTGTCTAAAGCTCTCTAGCCTTGACCAGACCTTATCCAAACTCCTCCTTGCTTATTCAGACTCATCCTGGCGTGATTCACTCTTCACATAGATGCAAGGTAACTTCCCAAGTCTTTTAACTCAGTTACCACAGTAACAATAAAGTTACTGTGGTAAATCTCCAAGTTACTGCCTGCTCCAAATCCCTTCCTCTATCCATGTATCCACTCTCCATCTCCTCATCTCAACAAAACCTAGATCTATCAATTTCAAACTCTTAACAATTAGATCGACACAAAATGATTAGATCACACACTTAAACGACCACGGATCACAGATCAATCAATGGATATTGCGAACAAAGACAGATCAGTTGAAACAAAACGGATCGATCTAAAAACTGATCAAGAAGATGAACAGGTTAAATCGAAACAAAAGAGAACGAGTACTTCCCTAACCAGAGATGCTCTGATACCACATAATACGTCCCTAGATTGCTTCTCTGGATAGTATGGGATAGATCCTTGCTAGAACGAATCAAAGACTCAAGCTCTACAAGGTTGTGGATCGATTGGTGACACAAGAGGCTGCGGAAAGGCTCCTTGATACTCCTAAGTGACTAGATCGGATATGACACACCGAGATAGACACTCTTGGGTTGCTGGATACTACACACCAACAGAACACTCAACAACTCGCGGACAAGCATAGAGAGAACAAAAAGGTTTTGATAAAAAGATAATTGATTCTTGATAAGGGGTTCAAAGCACACTTATATAAGAGAAGTTGGAACAGACTCCAAGCTTCTCGAAAACTATCAAGAGAGTAAAAGCACACGCTCTCTTGGAAATAGAAACAAAAGACAAGTTTGAAAACATGAAATGAAAGACATAATATAACATAAGGTTGATCCGGGATAAGGTTGGATCGAGATCATCAACTAAGGGTTTTGAGAAGCAAATCTATGGCCTCGTTAAAACCTATCTTGGAAAACCCATTGGGACAAAACCAAAGATAGGGAAAAAGAGCACACATAGTTTGCTTGCTTAGTTGATGATCAGCTTGATGGTGAAGTTGCTTGAATGGTGATAAGTGTGTCTTGGTTGATCAAGCTTCTACCAAGACATTCCTCTTGCTTCCATGACCTCTTAACCAATCCTCCAATAACTTGCGTGAGCTTCCTTGATCTTGATCGAGTCATAGGTCCTTTAGGCAAGGCTAGATCATCTCCATCAGTCGGCTTATCCAGATCCTCATCATCTCCATTAGATAGTTGGTCCATGATCACATCATTCTTACATCGCGATTCATCCTGATTTGATTAGAATAACAAAGAAGCTGTCATATTCCCAAACAGGAAAACTAGGATCACCTGATTTGAAAGTGGGATAGCTTCTTCATCCTAACTCCTATGAGATTTATTCAGCTTCCTGGTAATTCTCCACTACTTTATGTATCAAAATCAAGCTTCTTACATCGCGATTCATCCTGGTTTGATTAGAATGACAAAGAAGCTGTCATATTCCCAAACAGGAAAACTGGGATCACCTGATTTGAAAGTGGGATAGCTTCTTCATCCTAACTCCTATGAGATTTATTCAGCTTCCTGATGATTCTCCACTACTTTATGTATCAAAATCAAGCTTCTTACATCGCGATTCATCCTGGTTTGATTAGAATGACAAAGAAGCTGTCATATTCCCAAACAGGAAAACTGGGATCACCTGATTTGAAAGTGGGATAGCTTCTTCATCCTAACTCCTATGAGATTTATTCGACTTCCTGGTGATTCTCCACTACTTTATGTATCAAAATCAAGCTTCTTACATCGCGATTCATCCTGGTTTGATTAGAATGACAAAGAAGCTGTCATATTCCCAAACAGGAAAAATGGGATCACCTGATTTGAAAGTGGGATAGCTTCTTTATCCTAACTCCTATGAGATTTATTCAGCTTCCTGGTGATTCTCCACTACTTTATGTATTAAAATCAAGCTTCTTACATCGCGATTCATCCTGGTTTGATTAGAATGACAAAGAAGCTGTCATATTCCCAAACAGAAAACTGGGATCACCTGATTTGAAAGTGGGATAGCTTCTTCATCCTAACTCCTATGAGATTTATTTAGCTTCCTGGTGATTCTCCACTACTTTATGTTTCAAAATCAAGCTTCTTACATCGCGATTCATCCTGGTTTGATTAGAATGACAAAGAAGCTGTCATATTCCCAAACAGGAAAACTGGGATCACCTGATTTGAAAGTGGGATAGCTTCTTCATCCTAACTCCTATGAGATTTATTCAGCTTCCTGGTGATTCTCCACTACTTTATGTTTCAAAATCAAGCTTCTTACATCGCGATTCATCCTGGTTTGATTAGAATGACAAATAAGCTGTCATATTCCCAAACAGGAAAACTGGGATCAGCTGATTTGAAAGTGGGATAGCTTCTTCATCCTAACTCCTGTGAGATTTATTCGACTTCCTGGTGATTCTCCACTACTTTATGTATCAAAATCAAGCTTCTTACATCGCGATTCATCCTGGTTTGATTAGAATGACAAAGAAGCTGTCATATTCCCAAACAGGAAAACTGGGATCACCTGATTTGAAAGTGGGATAGCTTCTTCATCCTAACTCCTATGAGATTTATTCAGCTTCCTGGTGATTCTCCACTACTTTATGTATCAAAATCAAGCTTCTTACATCGCGATTCATCCTGGTTTGATTAGAATGACAAAGAAGCTGTCATATTCCCAAACAGGAAAACTGGGATCACCTGATTTGAAAGTGGGATAGCTTCTTCATCCTAACTCCTATGAGATTTATTCAGCTTCCTGGTGATTCTCCACTACTTTATGTTTCAAAATCAAGCTTCTTACATCGCGATTCATCCTGGTTTGATTAGAATGACAAAGAAGCTGTCATATTCCCAAACAGGAAAACTGGGATCACCTGATTTGAAAGTGGGATAGCTTCTTCATCCTAACTCCTATGAGATTTATTCAGCTTCCTGGTGATTCTCCACTACTTTATGTATCAAAATCAAGCTTCTTACATCGCGATTCATCCTGGTTTGATTAGAATGACAAAGAAGCTGTCATATTCCCAAACAGGAAAACTGGGATCACCTGATTTGAAAGTGGGATAGCTTCTTCATCCTAACTCCTATGAGATTTATTCAGCTTCCTGGTGATTCTCCACTACTTTATGTATCAAAATCAAGCTTCTTACATCGCGATTCATCCTGGTTTGATTAGAATGACAAAGAAGCTGTCATATTCCCAAACAGGAAAACTGGGATCACCTGATTTGAAAGTGAGCTTCTTCATCCTAACTCCTATGAGATTTATTCAGCTTCCTGGTAATTCTCCACTACTTTATGTATCAAAATCAAGCTTCTTACATCGCGATTCATCCTGGTTTGATTAGAATGACAAAGAAGCTGTCATATTCCCAAACAGGAAAACTGGGATCACCTGATTTGAAAGTGGGATAGCTTCTTCATCCTAACTCCTATGAGATTTATTCAGCTTCCTGGTGATTCTCCACTACTTTATGTATCAAAATCAAGCTTCTTACATCGCGATTCATCCTGGTTTGATTAGAATGACAAAGAAGCTGTCATATTCCCAAACAGGAAAACTGGGATCACCTGATTTGAAAGTGGGATAGCTTCTTCATCCTAACTCCTATGAGATTTATTCAGCTTCCTGGTGATTCTCCACTACTTTATGTTCAAAATCAAGCTTCTTACATCGCGATTCATCCTGGTTTGATTAGAATGACAAAGAAGCTGTCATATTCCCAAACAGGAAAACTGGGATCACCTGATTTGAAAGTGGGATAGCTTCTTCATCCTAACTCCTATGAGATTTATTCAGCTTCCTGGTGATTCTCCACTACTTTATGTATCAAAATCAAGCTTCTTACATCGCGATTCATCCTGGTTTGATTAGAATGACAAAGAAGCTGTCATATTCCCAAACAGGAAAACTGGGATCACCTGATTTGAAAGTGGGATAGCTTCTTCATCCTAACTCCTATGAGATTTATTCAGCTTCCTGGTGATTCTCCACTACTTTATGTATCAAAATCAAGCTTCTTACATCGCGATTCATCCTGGTTTGATTAGAATGACAAAGAAGCTGTCATATTCCCAAACAGGAAAACTGGGATCACCTGATTTGAAAGTGGGATAGCTTCTTCATCCTAACTCCTATGAGATTTATTCAGCTTCCTGGTGATTCTCCACTACTTTATGTATCAAAATCAAGCTTCTTACATCGCGATTCATCCTGGTTTGATTAGAATGACAAAGAAGCTGTCATATTCCCAAACAGAAAAACTGGGATCACCTGATTTGAAAGTGGGATAGCTTCTTCATCCTAACTCCTATGAGATTTATTCAGCTTCCTGATGATTCTCCACTACTTTATGTATCAAAATCAAGCTTCTTACATCGCGATTCATCCTGGTTTGATTAGAATGACAAAGAAGCTGTCATATTCCCAAACAGGAAAACTGGGATCACCTGATTTGAAAGTGGGATAGCTTCTTCATCCTAACTCCTATGAGATTTATTCAGCTTCCTGGTGATTCTCCACTACTTTATGTATCAAAATCAAGCTTCTTACATCGCGATTCATCCTGGTTTGATTAGAATGACAAAGAAGCTGTCATATTCCCAAACAGGAAAAATGGGATCACCTGATTTGAAAGTGGGATAGCTTCTTCATCCTAACTCCTATGAGATTTATTCAGCTTCCTGGTGATTCTCCACTACTTTATGTATCAAAATCAAGCTTCTTACATCGCGATTCATCCTGGTTTGATTAGAATGACAAAGAAGCTGTCATATTCCCAAACAGGAAAACTGGGATCACCTGATTTGAAAGTGGGATAGCTTCTTCATCCTAACTCCTATGAGATTTATTCAGCTTCCTGGTGATTCTCCACTACTTTATGTTTCAAAATCAAGCTTCTTACATCGCGATTCATCCTGGTTTGATTAGAATGACAAAGAAGCTGTCATATTCCCAAACAGGAAAACTGGGATCACCTGATTTGAAAGTGGGATAGCTTCTTCATCCTAACTCCTATGAGATTTATTCAGCTTCCTGGTGATTCTCCACTACTTTATGTTTCAAAATCAAGCTTCTTACATCGCGATTCATCCTGGTTTGATTAGAATGACAAATAAGCTGTCATATTCCCAAACAGGAAAACTGGGATCACCTGATTTGAAAGTGGGATAGCTTCTTCATCCTAACTCCTATGAGATTTATTCGACTTCCTGGTGATTCTCCACTACTTTATGTATCAAAATCAAGCTTCTTACATCGCGATTCATCCTGGTTTGATTAGAATGACAAAGAAGCTGTCATATTCCCAAACAGGAAAACTGGGATCACCTGATTTGAAAGTGGGATAGCTTCTTCATCCTAACTCCTATGAGATTTATTCAGCTTCCTGGTGATTCTCCACTACTTTATGTATCAAAATCAAGCTTCTTACATCGCGATTCATCCTGGTTTGATTAGAATGACAAGAAGCTGTCATATTCCCAAACAGGAAAACTGGGATCACCTGATTTGAAAGTGGGATAGCTTCTTCATCCTAACTCCTATGAGATTTATTCAGCTTCCTGGTGATTCTCCACTACTTTATGTTTCAAAATCAAGCTTCTTACATCGCGATTCATCCTGGTTTGATTAGAATGACAAAGAAGCTGTCATATTCCCAAACAGGAAAACTGGGATCACCTGATTTGAAAGTGGGATAGCTTCTTCATCCTAACTCCTATGAGATTTATTCAGCTTCCTGGTGATTCTCCACTACTTTATGTATCAAAATCAAGCTTCTTACATCGCGATTCATCCTGGTTTGATTAGAATGACAAAGAAGCTGTCATATTCCCAAACAGGAAAACTGGGATCACCTGATTTGAAAGTGGGATAGCTTCTTCATGTTGAGATGAGGAGATGGAGAGTGGATACATGGATAGAGGAAGGGATTTGGAGCAGGCAGTAACTTGGAGATTTACCACAGTAACTTTATTGTTACTGTGGTAACTGAGGTAAAAGACTTGGGAAGTTACCTTGCATCTATGTGAAGAGTGAATCACGCCAGGATGAGTCTGAATAAGCAAGGAGGAGTTTGGATAAGGTCTGGTCAAGGCTAGAGAGCTTTAGACAGGCTGGCACCAGCTGGAAAGCTAAAGCAAGATGCCCAAGCATGTGAGGAACCTTATTGGCTAGTTTAAATCAAGCATCTTTGACTACACATGCTTTCTATCCTAGCTAGAGTGAACCTGGACGAATTGATGTATCCCTAATCTATATGTGTTGTAAACTCTCTCATTAATCAATCTAATGGAGTTTTGAGTCTCTCTCTATTCTCTCACTAAAATCTCTTAATCTCTTTAATCTTTTCATCTGATTATCCTGGATTAGTTGAATCATGCTCTAATACACAAAAGTGTATATGGTATCAGAGCCAGGTTGCGCAAAGTGGGAGAGTGTGATTCCTTTTTCCTTAAAGTTATTGAGTGTTCTTGAGTGTTCTTGGTGTTCTTAACTCCTGGGTTTCATTATCTTGGTGGCGTGAGAGGTTCTGGTGAATCCAAATCATCTCAACATGGAAATGGAGCACAGACCTGAGTCAACTGTGAAGACTGAAGAGGAGAGGCTTGGCGAGTGGTCAAGGTGGGCTAAAAGAGCTTTGGAAAGCTGTGGGTTATGGAGTAGTCATGGAAAGGGGAAACCTTTCATGGAAATGGCTACTGAAGAAGGTCAGACAAGAGGTCTGAAGCTGGGAAATGAAGTTGTTCAAGGAAACACTACAAAGAGTGAGATTGAAGCAACTTTAGGCAAGTCCAAGCTTGTGAGAGTCATTGAGGACAGAGGGGTGATCCGCGGCTTGAGACAAGGAAAGGATGAGTGTTATCAGCTTGTGGGAAGGCTGAGAGAAGTGTGGTCAGAGCTAGATGTGGTGAAGACACACACATCAAATCCGAGATGTAGTCAAGAAAGGAGGAAGCAAGATGTGATCTTCAGCTTCCTTATGGAAGAGGTATGTGAGCTTGTTAAATATACTTGTGATGTGTGGGAAATGAACAGGAAGCCAGAAAGATGGAAGGGAGGTACAAGCTGTAAGAGGGGAAGGTTGAGAAAACTTTCTAAGGAGTGGTTAATGAAGAGAAGGGTATGGAGAAAGGATAGCGAGTCTGAGCACTTAAGTGGCAGGATGAGTGTAATCTTGAAGAGAATCAAGGATGTACTTCAGCAGATGGTTATAGGAGAGTGTTCATACTCAGCTTACATGGGAGAAACAGTAGGAGACAGTGCGGATATGAGAGGAATGGATACCAAGAGGGCAGATGAGTGTGTGACAAAGAAGGAATGGGATGAGTTGGTTAAGCATGTGTATGCTTTGGCTACGACCCGGAGTCTGGGTGCTCCTGCCAAAGCATCCACATCTAAACCCATCATCATTGACTCTGGAGCAACACACCACATGATCAGTGACAAGAGACTAATCAGTGAGGTTAAAGCAGCAACAGGGAGTGTCATGATAGCCAATGGTACCAGGATCCCAATAGAAGGAGTGGGAAACCTCAAGCTGTTTGAGAAGAACTCTACTGCCTTCTACCTACCTCAGTTTACATCCAATCTAATCTCAGTTAAGAAGGCTACAGTTGATCTGGATTGTCAAGTGGTTTTCAGACCAAATGAAGTTGAGTTCCAGGATTTGAAGACTGGAAGGGTTATTGGCAGAGGAGACAGCAAGCATCAGCTCTATCATCTCCAAACAACTGAGGCGCCTAGTCCTGTGGAGTCTGTGTGTTTAAGCAGCACAACGGATAGGTGTGATAATCTCACATGGCATGCAAGGCTGGGACATCCTCATGCCAAGGCAATTGAACTGATTCTACCAAGTATGGCGTTCAATCACTTGGAGTGTGAAGCGTGTATACTTGGAAAGCACTGTAGGACTGTCTTCCCAACATCAGAAACCAGATATGAGAATTGCTTTGATCTGGTGCATTCAGACGTGTGGACAGCTCCCTGTATGTCTAGAGACAGCCATAAGTACTTTGTGACTTTCATTGATGAGAAGTCAAAGTACACATGGATCACCATGATTCCCTCCAAAGACAGAGTCCTAGAAGCCTTCATGAACTTCCAAGCATATGTTACTAATCAGTACAATGCCACTGTGAAGATTCTGAGGTCTGATAATGGAGGAGAATACACTAGCAATGCTTTCAAGAGTCATCTTGCAAAGCATGGGATTGTGCAACAAACTAGCTGTCCTTACACACCACAACAAAATGGGGTGGCAGAGAGGAAGAACAGACATTTGATGGAGGTTGCGAGATCAATCATGTTCCACATGAATGTCCCTAAGAGGTTTTGGAGTGATGCTGTTCAGACTGCTTGCTATCTCATCAATAGAGTGCCAACCCGTGTCTTGAAGAAACTGTCTCCCTTTGAAGTATTGAACAAGACCAAGCCACACATTGATCATTTGAGAGTCTTTGGGTGCTTATGTTATGTGATGAGTCCCGGAGAAAGAAGGAACAAGCTAGAAGCAAAGAGTACTAAAGCTATGTTCATTGGGTACTCAATCACTCAGAAAGGCTACAAATGTTATGATCCAATAACTAGGAGGGTTATGGTATCTAGAGAAGTGAAGTTTGTTGAGTCTAAAGGGTATTATGAGGAGAAGAAATGGGAAGACCTAGAGGATCTGTCCCGAGCTCCATCAGAGAAGGCAACAACATTGAGGGTGTTGTTGGAGAGGCTAGGGATAGGATTATCCCAAGATCAGGAACCAGGAAGAACAGGACCTACTAATCAAGCTGGAGAAGCTGGAGGAACAACTCCTCTTGATCATGAGAGGGGGAATGGATCTGAATCAGGGGAGCAGGAGCATAACCAAGAGGATTCAGGTCAGCATGATCAGGAGGAGACACAGGAAGTAGAGAGTGGAGCTCAGTCAGGTGGAAATGAGCAGGGAGAACCTGCTGGAAATGAGCAGGGAGAACCTACTGGTTTAAGAGAGGAAGCACAAGAGAATGTTCAGGCTGAAGAACAGGTTGAGACCTTGCGGAGGAGCACAAGGATAAGGAGGGATCCTTCCAACTGGGTAAACACGAGAGTGTACTACAATGCCCAGGCTGTGGAGCATCCCTCTCAAGCCATGTGTTCCTTTGCTGAGTTTCCAGAAGAGCACATGGTGTTTATGTGTAACTTGGATGAGAATGAGATACCAAGATCTTATGAAGAAGCTATGAAGCACAAGGTTTGGAGAGATTCAGTAGGAGATGAAAGGGATGCAATGATCAGGAATGACACTTGGTATGAGAGTGAATTACCTAGAGGGAAGAAGGCAGTTTCAAGCAGATGGATCTTCACCATTAAATATCTTGCAAATGGGGAGATAGATAGGCACAAGACCAGGCTGGTTGCAAGAGGATTTACACAGACTTATGGAGAAGATTACATTGATACTTTTGCACCAGTGGCCAAGCTTCACACAATTCGAATTGTGTTATCCATTGCAACAAACTTGGAGTGGGATTTGTGGCAGATGGATGTGAAGAATGCTTTCCTGCAAGGTGAGCTAGAAGATGAGGTATATATGCTTCCTCCTCCTGGTCTTGAGCATCTAGTAAAGCCAGGAAATGTTTTGAGATTGAAGAAAGCTATATATGGGTTGAAGCAGTCTCCTAGAGCCTGGTACAGGAAGCTGAGTACAACACTCAATGGGAGAGGGTTCAGGAAGTCTGAACTAGATCACACACTCTTCACACTGGTCGGGCCATCAGGGATCATTGTGATTCTAGTGTATGTGGATGATTTGATTATCACAGGGAGTGATAAGGCTGGGATTAAAGCCACTAAAGAGTTTCTCAGGTCAGTATTTGATATCAAAGACTTGGGAGAGATGAAGTATTTCTTGGGGATTGAGATATGCAGATCAAAGGAGGGTTTGTTCATGTCTCAAAGGAAGTATGCAATGGATATGCTAAAGGAAGCTGATGTGCTTGGAGGAAAGATAGCTAAGACACCTCTTGAGGAGGGGTATAAGGTCTTGCGTGAGGGGGAGGTTGAAGAGAACCAGTTGTTTGAGGATGCTAAGCTGTATAGGAGGATGGTTGGAAAGCTGATCTACTTGACGATTACAAGACCTGATATATGCTTTGCAGTGAATCAAGTGAGCCAGCATATGCAGGCACCAAAGGTTCATCATTGGAAGATGGTTGATAGGATACTGAGGTATTTGAGTGGCACGTCTGGTCAAGGAGTTTGGATGGGTTGTAATGGCAGTACAGAAGTGGTTGGATATTGTGATGCTGATTGGGCAGGAGATAGAGTGGACAGGAGATCAACTACTGGGTATTGTACATTCATTGGAGGGAACTTGGTCACTTGGAAGAGTAAGAAGCAGAAGGTTATCTCCTGTTCAAGTGCTGAAGCTGAGTATAGAGCCATGTTGAAGCTGACAAACGAGTTGGTGTGGATCAAGGGGATCTTGAAGCATTTGGAGATTGAGCAGAGTACTCCTATGACAATGCATTGTGACAATCAAGCAGCTATCCACATTGCTTCTAACTCAGTCTTTCATGAGAGGACGAAGCATATAGAAGTTGATTGTCACAAGGTGAGGCAGATGATTATACTTGGAGTGATATTGCCATGTTATACAAGAAGTGAAGATCAGCTTGCAGATGTGTTTACTAAGGCAGCGAGAGTAAAGACAATGGAGTCCATACTATCAAGACTTGGACTCATTGATCTTACTCCTAGGAGCTGAGCCCCTTAACCATGGAGTCTCCACTCTTTTTCCCTCATCAAGGTTTTATCCCATTGGGTTTTCCTTGGTGAGGTTTTTAATGAGGGAGGTCTTCATGGTTTCCAAGCTTGACTTGTTCTACATGGTCAAGCTTGAGGGGGAGTGTTGAGATGAGGAGATGGAGAGTGGATACATGGATAGAGGAAGGGATTTGGAGCAGGCAGTAACTTGGAGATTTACCACAGTAACTTTATTGTTACTGTGGTAACTGAGGTAAAAGACTTGGGAAGTTACCTTGCATCTATGTGAAGAGTGAATCACGCCAGGATGAGTCTGAATAAGCAAGGAGGAGTTTGGATAAGGTCTGGTCAAGGCTAGAGAGCTTTAGACAGGCTGGCACCAGCTGGAAAGCTAAAGCAAGATGCCCAAGCATGTGAGGAACCTTATTGGCTAGTTTAAATCAAGCATCTTTGACTACACATGCTTTCTATCCTAGCTAGAGTGAACCTGGACGAATTGATGTATCCCTAATCTATATGTGTTGTAAACTCTCTCATTAATCAATCTAATGGAGTTTTGAGTCTCTCTCTATTCTCTCACTAAAATCTCTTAATCTCTTTAATCTTTTCATCTGATTATCCTGGATTAGTTGAATCATGCTCTAATACACAAAAGTGTATACTTCATCCTAACTCCTATGAGATTTATTCAGCTTCCTGGTGATTCTCCACTACTTTATGTATCAAAATCAAGCTTCTTACATCGCGATTCATCCTGGTTTGATTAGAATAACAAAGAAGCTGTCATATTCCCAAACAGGAAAACTAGGATCACCTGATTTGAAAGTGGGATAGCTTCTTCATCCTAACTCCTATGAGATTTATTCAGCTTCCTGGTGATTCTCCACTACTTTATGTATCAAAATCAAGCTTCTTACATCGCGATTCATCCTGGTTTGATTAGAATGACAAAGAAGCTGTCATATTCCCAAACAGGAAAACTGGGATCACCTGATTTGAAAGTGGGATAGCTTCTTCATCCTAACTCCTATGAGATTTATTCAGCTTCCTGGTGATTCTCCACTACTTTATGTATCAAAATCAAGCTTCTTACATCGCGATTCATCCTGGTTTGATTAGAATGACAAAGAAGCTGTCATATTCCCAAACAGGAAAACTGGGATCACCTGATTTGAAAGTGGGATAGCTTCTTCATCCTAACTCCTATGAGATTTATTCGACTTCCTGGTGATTCTCCACTACTTTATGTATCAAAATCAAGCTTCTTACATCGCGATTCATCCTGGTTTGATTAGAATGACAAAGAAGCTGTCATATTCCCAAACAGGAAAACTGGGATCACCTGATTTGAAAGTGGGATAGCTTCTTCATCCTAACTCCTATGAGATTTATTCAGCTTCCTGGTGATTCTCCACTACTTTATGTATCAAAATCAAGCTTCTTACATCGCGATTCATCCTGGTTTGATTAGAATGACAAAGAAGCTGTCATATTCCCAAACAGGAAAACTGGGATCACCTGATTTGAAAGTGGGATAGCTTCTTCATCCTAACTCCTATGAGATTTATTCAGCTTCCTGGTGATTCTCCACTACTTTATGTTTCAAAATCAAGCTTCTTACATCGCGATTCATCCTGGTTTGATTAGAATGACAAAGAAGCTGTCATATTCCCAAACAGGAAAACTGGGATCACCTGATTTGAAAGTGGGATAGCTTCTTCATCCTAACTCCTATGAGATTTATTCAGCTTCCTGGTGATTCTCCACTACTTTATGTATCAAAATCAAGCTTCTTACATCGCGATTCATCCTGGTTTGATTAGAATGACAAAGAAGCTGTCATATTCCCAAACAGGAAAACTGGGATCACCTGATTTGAAAGTGGGATAGCTTCTTCATCCTAACTCCTATGAGATTTATTCAGCTTCCTGGTGATTCTCCACTACTTTATGTTTCAAAATCAAGCTTCTTACATCCCGATTCATCCTGGTTTGATTAGAATGACAAAGAAGCTGTCATATTCCCAAACAGGAAAACTGGGATCACCTGATTTGAAAGTGGGATAGCTTCTTCATCCTAACTCCTATGAGATTTATTCAGCTTCCTGGTGATTCTCCACTACTTTATGTATCAAAATCAAGCTTCTTACATCCCGATTCATCCTGGTTTGATTAGAATGACAAAGAAGCTGTCATATTCCCAAACAGGAAAACTTGGATCAGCTGATTTGAAAGTGGGATAGCTTCTTCATCCTAACTCCTGTGAGATTTATTCGACTTCCTGGTGATTCTCCACTACTTTATGTATCAAAATCAAGCTTCTTACATCGCGATTCATCCTGGTTTGATTAGAATGACAAAGAAGCTGTCATATTCCCAAACAGGAAAACTGGGATCACCTGATTTGAAAGTGGGATAGCTTCTTCATCCTAACTCCTATGAGATTTATTCGACTTCCTGGTGATTATCTGATGTGATCATGGACCAACTATCTAATGGAGATGATGAGGATCTGGATAAGCCGACTGATGGAGATGATCTAGCCTTGCCTAAAGGACCTATGACTCGATCAAGATCAAGGAAGCTCACGCAAGTTATTGGAGGATTGGTTAAGAGGTCATGGAAGCAAGAGGAATGTCTTGGTAGAAGCTTGATCAACCAAGACACACTTATCACCATTCAAGCAACTTCACCATCAAGCTGATCATCAACTAAGCAAGCAAACTATGTGTGCTCTTTTTCCCTATCTTTGGTTTTGTCCCAATGGGTTTTCCAAAGATAGGTTTTTAACGAGGCCATAGATTTGCTTCTCAAAACCCTTAGTTGATGATCTCGATCCAACCTTATCCCGGATCAACCTTATGTTATATTATGTCTTTCATTTCATGTTTTCAAACTTGTCTTTTGTTTCTATTTCCAAGAGAGCGTGTGCTTTTACTCTCTTGATAGTTTTCGAGAAGCTTGGAGTCTGTTCCAACTTCTCTTATATAAGTGTGCTTTGAACCCCTTTATCAATAATCAATTATCTTTTTATCAAAACCTTTCTTTGTTCTCTCTACTGCTTGTCCGCGAGTTGTTGAGTGTTCTTGTTGGTGTGTAGTATCCAGCAACCCAAGAGTGTCTATCTCGGTGTGTCATATCCGATCTAGTCACTTAGGAGTATCAAGGAGCCTTTCCGCAGCCTCTTGTGTCACCAATCGATCCACAACCTTGTAGAGCTTGAGTCTTTGATTCGTTCTAGCAAGGATCTATCCCATACTATCCAGAGAAGCAATCTAGGGACGTATTATGTGGTATCAGAGCATCTCTGGTTAGGGAAGTACTCGTTTCTCTTTTGTTTCGATTTAACCTGTTCATCTTCTTGATCAGTTTTTAGATCGATCCGTTTTGTTTCAACTGATCTGTTCTTTGTTTCGCAATATCCATTGATTGATCTGTGATCCGTGGTCGTTTAGTGTGTGATCTAATCATTTTGTGTCGATCTAATTGTTAAGAGTTTGAAATTGATAGATCTAGGTTTCGCTCTTTTAGATCCGATTGTTATCGATTCATATTCTAGATTTGATCTTTTGTTTGAATCTAATTGATCGTGTGATCTGTTTAAATCACCTATAACAACTAGATCTACTTGTGTGTCGTCGAAATCTGATTAACAAACCTACCCTGATCGCGTTTCTATTGTGATTTTCAAGTTGTCGATTTGAATCCTCCTTTGCTTGATAATCAAGTTTTCTTTTACCGCCAGTATTTTTCAGTTTAAAATCTCTTAATCATCTACTGATTACGATCAGTTTATTGGAACTATTTACTGGTTGAGTGTTGTTTTTGATTCTAGGTACCAATGGGGAAAGAATCAGAAGAAGAAGCCGAGCTAGTAAGAAAGAACAAGATGCTGAGAGATCAAATGACCGAGCAAATGAATCAGACCATGATCTCTACTATGGCTGATATGCTTAAGGCTAGCATGAAGGAATTACGTGAGGAGATGAGACAAGAGTTGAGGCAAGCTACTGGCCAGGGACATAGCAATGAGTCTAGAAGGAACCGGCCTACTCCAGTACGGCAAGAGCATGCGGGTTCACAAGAGACCGACAACTACTACTCGCGCAATAGAACTGAGCACAACCCAACTGAGCGCAGTAGTTCTTCTTCTGAACTGAGCAGAGGAAGATCAAGGCGTGAACATGATGGAAGGGGGTCACGCAAAGACAAGCTTTCAGGACTTAAGCTTAAGATTCCACCCTTCCATGGCAAGGTGGATCCAGATGCCTACTTGGAATGGGAAAAGAAGATCGAGCTTGTCTTCAATTGCCAACACTACTCCAATGCCCAAAGGATCAAGATTGCAGCAACTGAATTCTATGATTATGCGTTGAGTTGGTGGGATCAACTTGTAACTACTAGACGGCTTAACCAAGAGAATCCGGTTGATTCATGGCACGAGATGAAGTCACTCATGCGCAAACGGTTTGTTCCAAGTCACTATCACCGCGACCTACATCAAAAGCTGCGAAGACATGGAGTTGCTGATGTTGAGAGCTAGTATCTTGGAGGATAGAGAAGCCACTATGGCAAGGTTTCTTGGAGGGCTTAACCGTGAGATACAAGACAATGTGGAGATGCAACACTATGTGGAAATAGAAGAGATGTTGCACAAAGCTATTCTAGTGGAGCAGCAGCTCAAGAGGAAGGGTAACTCACGCAGCTATGGATCGTCTAAGTTCCACCACTCTAAAGAAGAGAAAACATCCTATCTGAAGGATAGCAAGCCTCAGCAGAAAGAAGAGACTAAGCCGAGCAGCATATACAGCAAAGACAAAGGCAAAGCTGAAATTACTAGTTCAAGAACTAGAGATGTTAAGTGCTTCAAATGTCAAGGGCGTGGGCATTATGCTAATGAGTGCACCAACAAAAAGGTTATGATTCTTCTTGAGAATGGAGAGTATGAATCAGAGGAAGAGAAGTTTGGTTCTGATCATGAGGAGTCTGAAGAAGAAAGTGAAGTAGAACCCGTGAAAGGAAGATTGTTGGTGACAAGAAGGCTCTTGAACGTGCAAGCCAAGAATGGAGAGTTTGAGCAGCGAGAGAATCTATTCTACACAAGGTGTATGGTTCAGGGAAAGGTGTGCAGTCTCATTATTGATGGAGGAAGTTGTGTCAATGTAGCCAGTGAGACTATGGTGAAGAAATTGGGTTTGAAAATTCAGAAACACCCAAGACCCTACAGATTGCAGTGGCTCAATGAGGAGGGCGAGATGAAAGTTTCTACTCAAGTACTGGTTCCTATAGCCATTGGTAGATATGAAGATGAAGTCTTGTGTGATGTGTTGCCAATGGAAGCCAGTCATATACTCCTTGGAAGACCCTGGCAGTATGATAGACGTGTGAATCATGATGGCTTCACCAACAAACATTCTTTTGAATTCAACGGAAAGAAGACTGTGCTGGTGCCTTTGTCTCCTAAAGAGGTTCATGAAGATCAAATCCAGCTTCAGAAAAAGAAAGCGAAAGAGATTGATCTCAAACCTGATCATGACAAGCATCACAGCCTCTATGCCAAACAGGGAGATATCAAAAGAATTCTCTACTCTCAAAATTCTATTATCTTGCTTATGTTTAAAGAGACTCTTCTAACCATTACTGATCACACACCGGATCATCCGAGTGAACTAGTTTCTCTTTTACAAGAATATGCAGATGTGTTTCCAGAAGATAGCCCCATTGGATTGCCTCCAGTGCGTGGGATTGAGCACCAAATAGACTTTGTACCTGGTTCTACACTGCCCAACCGTCCAGCATACAGGACCAATCCAGTTGAAACCAAAGAACTGCAGAAACAAGTAGAGGAGCTGATGGAGAAGGGTCATATCCGAGAAAGTTTGAGTCCTTGTGCAGTTCCAGTGCTCCTTGTGCCAAAGAAAGATGGGAGCTGGCGCATGTGTGTTGATTGTAGAGCAATCAACAACATAACAGTGAAGTATCGCCACCCTATTCCTAGATTAGATGATATGCTTGATGAATTGCATGGTTCTTGCATCTTTTCTAAGATAGACTTGAAAAGTGGATATCATCAGATTAGGATGAAAGAAGGAGATGAGTGGAAAACTGCATTTAAAACTAAACATGGCTTGTATGAATGGTTAGTTATGCCATTTGGATTAACCAATGCGCCTAGTACATTCATGAGATTGATGAATCATATTCTTAGGTCTTTCATAGGCATCTTTGTTGTTGTGTACTTTGATGATATCTTAGTTTACAGCAAATGCTTAGAAGATCATATAGAACATCTTAGGGCTGTTTTGGATGTTTTGAGAAAGGAAAAGCTATATGCCAATCTAAAGAAGTGCACTTTTTGCACAGATAACTTGGTCTTTCTAGGTTTTGTTGTAAGTGCAGATGGTGTAAAAGTGGATCAGGAAAAGATCAAAGCAATACAAGAGTGGCCGAGTCCAACTACAGTGGGAGAAGTAAGGAGTTTTCATGGACTGGCAGGTTTCTATAGGCGCTTTGTGAAGGATTTCAGCACTCTAGCAGCTCCCCTAACTGAGATAATCAAGAAGGATGTAGGATTCAAGTGGGGAGAAGCTCAGGAAGCCGCATTCCAACTCCTTAAAGAGAAGCTTACTCAATCTCCTCTTCTCATACTTCCTGATTTTTCTAAAACATTTGAAATAGAATGTGATGCCTCAGGAATTGGAATTGGTGCTGTGTTGATGCAGGATAAAAGACCTATTGCTTACTTCAGTGAGAAACTCAGTGGAGCTACTCTCAACTATGCCACTTATGACAAAGAACTCTACGCCTTGGTGAGAGCTCTACAGACTTGGCAGCATTATCTCTGGCCAAAGGAGTTTGTCATTCACACCGACCATGAATCTCTCAAGTATCTCAAAGGACAAAGTAAGCTCAGCAAGAGACATGCTAGATGGGTAGAATTCATTGAAACCTTCCCGTATGTGATCAAATACAAACAAGGTAAGGAGAATATAGTTGCTGATGCACTATCCCGAAGGTATGTCCTCTTAACTACTCTTGATGCTAAGTTGCTAGGCTTTGAGCAGATTAAAGAAATGTATGAATCTGATCCTGACTTTCAAGAAGCTTATAAATCATGTGCTAAGTATGCTTCAGGACATTATTTTAGGCATGATGGATTCTTATTCTATGACAATCGTTTATGTGTGCCTAATTGCTCTTTGAGAGATCTATTTGTCAGAATCCCATGGAGGAAGCTTGATGGGTCATTTTGGTATAGCAAAAACCCTTAAAGTTTTGCAGGATCACTTCTATTGGCCGCATATGAAAAGAGATGTGGAGAGAATCTGTGGAAGGTGCACAACTTGCAAGCTTGCAAAGTCTAAAGTTCAACCTCACGGTTTGTATACTCCTTTGCCTATTCCTACTCATCCTTGGAATGATATATCTATGGATTTTGTTATGGGTTTGCCTAGAACTAGGACTGGAAAGGATTCTATCTTTGTGGTTGTTGATAGATTCTCTAAAATGGCACATTTCATAGCTTGCAATAAGACTGATGATGCATTACATGTAGCTAATTTGTTCTTTAAAGAAGTGGTACGTTTGCATGGAATGCCTAGGACTATAGTTTCAGATAGAGATACTAAATTCCTTAGCTACTTTTGGAAAACATTGTGGTCTAAACTAGGAACTAAGCTATTGTTTTCTACTACTTGTCATCCACAAACTGATGGGCAGACTGAAGTAGTTAATAGAACCTTAGGTACTCTCCTGCGTGCATTCATCAAAAAGAACTTGAAATCATGGGAAGATTATTTACCTCATTGTGAATTTGCATACAATCATGCTATGCATTCTGCTTCTAAGTTTTCTCCGTTTGAAATTGTTTATGGGTTCAATCCCATCTCACCTTTGGATCTAATACCTTTACCTGAGTGTGAAAGGGTTAGTATGGATGGGAAAAAGAAAGCTGAGATGGTTCAGCAGATTCATGAGCAAGCTAAGCGCAATCTAGAAGAGAAAACTAAGCAATACGCCAAACAAGCCAACAAGGGAAGGCGTGAGATGATCTTTGAAGTTGGAGATCAAGTATGGGTTCACTTGAGGAAAGAAAGGTTTCCAAAAGAGAGGAAGTCTAAGCTAATGCCGAGGATTGATGGCCCTTTTGAAGTCACCAAGAGGATCAATGACAATGCCTACAAACTTGATCTGCAAGGTAAGTACGACATAAGTGATAGCTTCAATGTTACTGACTTGATCCCTTTTGTTGCAGATGAGCCAGATTTGAGGTCAAATCCTTTTCAAGAGGGAGGGGATGATGTGATCATGGACCAACTATCTAATGGAGATGATGAGGATCTGGATAAGCCGACTGATGGAGATGATCTAGCCTTGCCTAAAGGACCTATGACTCGATCAAGATCAAGGAAGCTCACGCAAGTTATTGGAGGATTGGTTAAGAGGTCATGGAAGCAAGAGGAATGTCTTGGTAGAAGCTTGATCAACCAAGACACACTTATCACCATTCAAGCAACTTCACCATCAAGCTGATCATCAACTAAGCAAGCAAACTATGTGTGCTCTTTTTCCCTATCTTTGGTTTTGTCCCAATGGGTTTTCCAAAGATAGGTTTTTAACGAGGCCATAGATTTGCTTCTCAAAACCCTTAGTTGATGATCTCGATCCAACCTTATCCCGGATCAACCTTATGTTATATTATGTCTTTCATTTCATGTTTTCAAACTTGTCTTTTGTTTCTATTTCCAAGAGAGCGTGTGCTTTTACTCTCTTGATAGTTTTCGAGAAGCTTGGAGTCTGTTCCAACTTCTCTTATATAAGTGTACTTTGAACCCCTTATCAATAATCAATTATCTTTTTATCAAAACCTTTCTTTGTTCTCTCTACTGCTTGTCCGCGAGTTGTTGAGTGTTCTTGTTGGTGTGTAGTATCCAGCAACCCAAGAGTGTCTATCTCGGTGTGTCATATCCGATCTAGTCACTTAGGAGTATCAAGGAGCCTTTCCGCAGCCTCTTGTGTCACCAATCGATCCACAACCTTGTAGAGCTTGAGTCTTTGATTCGTTCTAGCAAGGATCTATCCCATACTATCCAGAGAAGCAATCTAGGGACGTATTATTATCCACTACTTTATGTATCAAAATCAAGCTTCTTACATCGCGATTCATCCTGGTTTGATTAGAATGACAAAGAAGCTGTCATATTCCCAAACAGGAAAACTGGGATCACCTGATTTGAAAGTAGGATAGCTTCTTCATCCTAACTCCTATGAGATTTATTCAGCTTCCTGGTGATTCTCCACTACTTTATGTTTCAAAATCAAGCTTCTTACATCGCGATTCATCCTGGTTTGATTAGAATGACAAATAAGCTGTCATATTCCCAAATAGGAAAACTGGGATCACCTGATTTGAAAGTGGGATAGCTTCTTCATCCTAACTCCTATGAGATTTATTCAGCTTCTTGGTGATTCTCCACTACTTTATGTATCAAAATCAAGCTTCTTACATCGCGATTCATCCTGGTTTGATTAGAATGACAAAGAAGCTGTCATATTCCCAAACAGGAAAACTGGGATCACCTGATTTGAAAGTGGGATAGCTTCTTTATCCTAACTCCTATGAGATTTATTCAGCTTCCTGGTGATTCTCCACTACTTTATGTATCAAAATCAAGCTTCTTACATCGCGATTCATCCTGGTTTGATTAGAATGACAAAGAAGCTGTCATATTCCCAAACAGGAAAACTGGGATCACCTGATTTGAAAGTGGGATAGCTTCTTCATCCTAACTCCTATGAGATTTATTCAGCTTCCTGGTGATTCTCCACTACTTTATGTTTCAAAATCAAGCTTCTTACATCGCGATTCATCCTGGTTTGATTAGAATGACAAATAAGCTGTCATATTCCCAAACAGGAAAACTGGGATCACCTGATTTGAAAGTGGGATAGCTTCTTCATCCTAACTCCTATGAGATTTATTCAGCTTCCTGGTGATTCTCCACTACTTTATGTTTCAAAATCAAGCTTCTTACATCGCGATTCATCCTGGTTTGATTAGAATGAGAAAATAAGCTGTCATATTCCCAAACAGGAAAACTGGGATCACCTGATTTGAAAGTGGGATAGCTTCTTCATCCTAACTCCTGTGAGATTTATTCGACTTCCTGGTGATTCTCCACTACCTTATGTATCAAAATCAAGCTTCTTACATCGCGATTCATCCTGGTTTGATTAGAATGACAAAGAAGCTGTCATATTCCCAAACAGGAAAACTGGGATCACCTGATTTGAAAGTGGGATAGCTTCTTCATCCTAACTCCTATGAGATTTATTCGACTTCCTGGTGATTCTCCACTACTTTATGTATCAAAATCAAGCTTCTTACATCGCGATTCATCCTGGTTTGATTAGAATGACAAAGAAGCTGTCATATTCCCAAACAGGAAAACTGGGATCACCTGATTTGAAAGTGGGATAGCTTCTTCATCCTAACTCCTATGAGATTTATTCAGCTTCCTGGTGATTCTCCACTACTTTATGTTTCAAAATCAAGCTTCTTACATCGCGATTCATCCTGGTTTGATTAGAATGACAAAGAAGCTGTCATATTCCCAAACAGGAAAACTGGGATCACCTGATTTGAAAGTGGGATAGCTTCTTCATCCTAACTCCTATGAGATTTATTCAGCTTCCTGATGATTCTCCACTACTTTATGTATCAAAATCAAGCTTCTTACATCGCGATTCATCCTGGTTTGATTAGAATGACAAAGAAGCTGTCATATTCCCAAACAGGAAAACTGGGATCACCTGATTTGAAAGTGGGATAGCTTCTTCATCCTAACTCCTGTGAGATTTATTCGACTTCCTGGTTATCACTTTTAGGATTGAGTAGAGTAATCTGAGTGAATAAGAAAGACTAGAAGTGATTTAGAAGAGATTTGAGTATGAAATGAGATTAAGAGTCTAGTATAGAACCATTGAGAGACAAAGAGACTAAGAGAGACTCATGACTTTCTTATTTGTATTAATGAGAGAGTTTACATATTTATATGAAGAGAGAGCTTAGGGTTTTCGTAAACAAGAGGATAAGATAAGCATGTGGAGTCAAGGCTTAATTCAAAACCATCCAATAAGGTGATCAATCCGTGTGAAGCATCTTTAGCTGGCTGCTTCCTTTTGCTTTCACTTTCCAGCTGTGACAGCCTGTCCAAGACTCGCCCTTATCCTTTCCAACGGTCTGATCCATCCCACAAAGGCTAAGGTAACTTCTCCTCTTTACCTAAGTAACTCGGGTAACTCAAGGTAAGGTTTGGTTGAGCTTTGGTCGATCCCATCTTGTACGGTCATGTACGGCCTTGTACGGCCTTGTACGGACTGGTTGATCTCAAAGCTCCCAAACCTTCCTAGCCTTCCTTATCCTCATTCTACTCAAGCCTCATCTCCCTTCTTCACTTAACTCTCCTCATCTTAACACTCCCCTCAAGCTTAGCTTTGTGAAAGTCTAAGCTTGGACAGCCATGAGATCTTCCTCATTAAAAACCTCACTAAGGAAAACCCATTGGGATAAAACCTTAATGAGGGAAAAAGAGTAAAGATCTCACAGCTAAGGGGATCAGCTCCTTCTCTTCCCAAGATCTATGAGTCCCAATCTAATGTGAATGGACTCCATAGTCTTTTGTCTTGCTGCCTTGGTGAACACATCAGCCAACTGATCTTCACTTCTCGTATAGCAAGGTAAGATCACTCCAAGCACAATCATCTGTCTCACCTTGTGGCAATCAACCTCAATGTGCTTGGTTCTCTCATGGAACACCAAGTTGGATGCAATGTGAATGGCAGCTTGATTGTCACAATGCATTGTCATTGGAGTGGCTTGATCAATCTCCAAGTGCTTCAAGATGCCTTTGATCCATACCAACTCGTTTGTAAGCTTCAGCATGGCTCTATACTCAGCTTCAGCACTTGAACATGACACCACCTTCTGCTTCTTGCTTTTCCAAGTCACCAAGTTGCCTCCAATGAATGTGCAATAGCCGGTTGTTGATCTCCTGTCGGCTATATCTCCTGCCCAATCAGCATCACAATAGCCCACCACTTCTGTGCTTCCATTGCACCCCATCCATACTCCTTGATCCGGCGAGCCATTTAGATACATCAGCAGTCTCTCCACCATACGCCAATGATGTTCCTTGGGAAGCTGCATGTGTTGGCTCACCTGATTCACAGCAAAACATATATCAGGCCTTGTGATGGTAAGATAAATCAATTTGCCAACAAGTTTTCTATAGAGTTTAGGATCATGAAATGGCTTGCTGTCTTCAATCTCCCCCTCTCTTGGTACTTTGTAGCCATCCTCCATAGGCATCCTTGCTGTCTTGCCTCCATAAGCACCTGCACCTTTCAAAAGATCAAGTGTATACTTTCTTTGGGACATGAATAAGCCTTCCTTGGATCTACAAATCTCAATTCCAAGAAAGTATTTCATTTCTCCCAAGTCTTTGATTTCAAACATAGATTTGAGAAACTCCTTGGTTGCTTTGATACCTTCCTTATCACTCCCTGTGATAATGATGTCATCCACATACACAAGGAGAGCAACCATACCTGAGGGTAGTGGTGAGGGTAAAGAGAGTGATCCAATTCTGACTTCTTAAAGCCTCGGCCGTTCAGAGTTGTGCTCAACTTGTTGTACCAAGCTCTTGGTGATTGCTTCAACCCATAGATAGACTTCTTTAGCCTCAGTACATTCTCCTCTCTTCACTAGGCCAAGGCCTGGAGGAGCAGGTAGACTTCATCTTCAAGTCTCCTGTAAGAATGCATTCTTCACATCCATTTGCCACAATCCCCATCCAAGGTTACGCCAAGCTTAGGACAATCCTAATGGGTGTAACTTGGCTACTGGTGCAAATGTCTCAATGTCCTCTCCATTGAGTGAAACCCTCTTGCTACTAATCTAGTCTTCTTCCTCTCAATCTGCCCATCAGCCTTGTATTTGATTGTGAAGATCCATCAACTAGATACTGCCTTCTTCCCTTTTGGTAGTTCACTCTCATACCATGTATCATTCTTTATCATAGCTCCTGCCTCGCTCCTACTGATTCCTTCCATTCCTTATCCTCCATTGCCTCTTCATAGCTTCTTGGAATGTGATTCTCATCTAAGTTTACCATGAATGCACAATGTGCTCTGGATATTGAGCAAAACCACACGGCCTGAGTAGGATGCGCTCACAGCTTGGGCATTGTAGTACACTCTTGTGTTTACCCAACTGGAAGGATCCCTTCTCAGCTTGTACTTCTTCTCAACACTGGCCCTTCTTGCGCCATCTCTTGTTCTTCTTCTTGTGGCAGCACACTTGGTTCAGATCTTTCTTCTCCTAGCTGACTTGCTTCAGCTCCTTCTTCCTTCTTCCCTTAGCTGACTCTCTTCAGCTTCTTCTTGTTGATCATTTGATTCCACAGCTTGATCATGAGAACTAGAACTCTCTTCTCTACTTGTCTCTTCACGGTTTTGAGTTCTTGTTTCATTCCCCCCCTCATGCTCAAGATTGAAGTCTGATGATCCGGTACTGGAGTAGTGCTCCTCCCACCTGATTCATGTTGATTCCGAGACCCTCTAGGATAATCCTCAAGGTTTCAGCTCTATCAGAAGTGAGGTCTTTCAAATCATCTTGAATTTGTTCCTCATAGTATCCTTTTTCTTCAACAAACTTCACTTCACTTCTCTAGATACTAACACTCTCCGTGTGTTAGGATCATAGCATTTGTATCCTTTCTGACTTGATGAATATCCAATAAACATTGCCTTTGAACTCTTAGCCTCTAGCTTGTTTCTTATCTCTCCAGGCACCATCACAAAACCAAACATCCAAAGATCTTTAATGCTCTAGAGAGAGCTTGTACTGATTCAGTACCTCAAATGGTGATTGTCCTTGAAGAATCAGAGTTGGTGTCCTGTTGATGAGATAACAAGCCGTAGCAACTGCAACTGCACACTCCAAAACTTCTTAGGCACGTTGGATTGAAACATCATGGACCTTGCTACTTCCATCAAATGCCTGTTCTTCCTCTCAGCCACACCATTCTGTTGTGGGGTATAGGGACAGCTTGTCTGATGAAGGATTCCATGCTGAGATAGGTGTAGTTTGAATGCTTGTCCCGTGTACTCTCCTCCATTATCTGACCTGAAATCTTATCTTGGCATTGTAATGGTTAGTCACATAGGATTGAAAATTTTTAAATGCATCAAGTACCCTATCTTTGGTTGGAATTAAGGTTAACCCGGTGTATTTTGGATTTTTCATCAATGAAAGTTACATAATACTTATGGTTTTCTCTAGATAGGCAGGGTGCAGTCCAAACATCAGAATGAATAAGATCAAACATTTTTCATAAACAGTAGTAGACTTGGTAAAGACAGTTCTACAATGCTTGCCTAAAATGCAAGCTTCACAATCATTATTCTCAAAGGAAACACCTGGCAACATCAGTTTTAAAGCCTTATTATGAGGGTGTCCTAATCTAGCATGCACAATGCATTTTTACTTAAACAGAACTAGAAACAGAAGTAAACGAGCAGCTATATCTAGAAACAGTAGTGAGATCTTCAAGTAAATATAGCTCTCCTTTAGTCACTCCCTTTCCGATCATCTTGCTGCTTTTAATATCCTGAAACTTACATCATTAGGACTGAATATAACATTGCATTGCAAATCAGTAGCACACTTCTAACAGATAACAAGTTTGATGTAAATTCAGGCATATAGAAAGCTTTAGTTTCCTTATCAACAGTTTAAGACTTCCTATTCCTCTAATAGGAATCTATCTCCATTAGCAATCATTACATTTCCATTCATTGGCACAATGTTTTTAATCAAGCTAGTATCACTTATCATATGATGAGATGCACCTGAATCAATCACTAATGGCTTAATGTCATGAGAACTAGCAATATGCGCAAGGATACTAGATGGTTTTGATGCATGATCATTTCTAGCAAAGTTTGCAATCCTAGATTGATTTACCATTTCTATCAAGCTCTCATGCATCCTATCAGTTCTAGTTAGATTCTCATAGTTCTCTACCACCCTAGCACAAAAGAATACCCAAAGATGTTACCATTCTCCTTGAACATCTAATGAGAGCATCAAGGTCGGATCTCCTTAGATACTCTTGATCATTGTTCCCACACGGTTGCTTGGTGCCCCGGTGTAGGCAACAAGAGACTTCCCATCCCCTGCCTCACGCCCATCTATCTCCTTTCCTTGCTTGTACCAGCTCCACCGTTCCATCTGATGCATTAGCCCTTGCTTCACGGTCCTTCATGAACTTTGCCGCCGGCTTGAGGTGTGGGTGAAGGATCCAGCATTGGCTCTTCTTGTGGCCATGCTTCTTGCAGTGATCACAGTTCCCATTGAACCTCCTCTCCTCAAACTTCCCATGCGCAGCAGCCTTGTTTGCTTGCGGAGCTTCACTCCCCTCCTCTTGATTGCTTGGCTGCAAGGGAAAGGTCTCCTTTCTTTGCAAACAGCCCAATGGAGCCTTGCTCCTTCTGAATCCGTGCACACACATCCTCAAGGTCAGGTAGATTGTCCTCCCTCAGCAGGTGCTGGATGAGACCGTTGTAAGCCGGGTTCAGCGTGAGGAGTAGCCCGAAGACCTTGTCTTGCTCTCTCCTCTTGTTAAGCTCATCAGCATCCGTTGTGCTTGGCCTAAGCATCTCCATCTCGGACCAGAGACTCCTGAATCTCCCTAGATGCTTGGTGAACTCCATGTCTTCTTGTACAAGGTTGTTGATGGCTTGCTTCACTTCAAACACTCGGCTTAGGTTTGAAGTGTTGCCATACACCTTCTTCAAGTATCCCACAGCTCTTTAGCAGACTCACAGTAGCTGTATGCATGCTCCAGAATGGCCGGCTCAAGGGACGCATGAAGCACAGACATCACCAACATGTCCTCTTGATGCCACTTCTCTTCTGCCTTGCTTGCCGCTTCATCTTCAGCCTCTCCTTGAGTGATGAGCTTTGGAGCTTCTCCTGGCGTGATGTGCTTCCAAAGCCCCTTGCTTCCCACTGTGGTTCTCACCATCCGAGACCACACCAAGTAGTTGTTTCCCTTGAAACAAACCGCCACCTTCATGTTCATGTTCATCCCACTCTCCATGTTGAATGTAGAACCCTTTAGTCTTCAATAACTTTCTCTTGAGGTAACTGTCTTGAGCGAACACTAGCAGCTTCAAACACCAATAGAACTCAGAAAGACTACCCAAACCGCTTAACACAAGAACACCAAACTGTTTCTTCAAAGCTTCAATCTTGAATCTTCAAAGAACCCAACGAAACCAAGTTCTCTAGGAACCTGGCTCTGATACCATATCACTTTTAGGATTGAGTAGAGTAATCTGAGTGAATAAGAAAGACTAGAAGTGATTTAGAGAGATTTGAGTATGAAATGAGATTAAGAGTCTAGTATAAACCATGAGAGACAAAGAGACTAAGAGAGACTCATGACTTTCTTATTATTTGTTAATGAGAGAGTTTACATATTTATATGAAGAGAGAGCTTTAGGGTTTTGGTAAACAAGAGGATAAGATAACATGTGGAGTCCAGGCTTCTTCAAAACCATCCAATAAGGTGATCAATCCGTGTGAAGCATCTTTAGCTGCTGCTTTCCTTTTGCTTTCACTTTCCAGCTGTGACAGCCTGTCCCAAGACTCGCGCCCTTATCTTTCCAACGGTCTGATCCATCCACAAAGGCAAGGTAACTTCCTCTTTACCTAAGTAACTCGGGTAACTCAAGGTAAGGTTTGGTTGAGCTTTGGTCGATCCCATCTTGTACGGTCATGTACGGCCTTGTACGGACTGGTTGATCTCAAAGCTCCCAAACCTTCCTAGCCTTCCTTATCCTCATCGACTCAAGCCTCATCTCCCTTCTTCACTTAAACCTCCTCATCTTAACACTGGTGATTCTCCACTACTTTATGTATCAAAATCAAGCTTCTTACATCGCGATTCATCCTGGGTTTGATTAGAATGAGAAATATAAGCTGTCATATTCCCAAACAGGAAAACTGGGATCACCTATTTGAAAGTGGGATAGCTTCTCATCCAACTCCTATGAGATTTATTCGACTTCCTGGTGATTATCCACTACTTTATGTATCAAAATCAAGCTTCTTACATCGCGATTCATCCTGTTTGATTAGAATGACAAAGAGCTGTCATATTCCCAAACGGAAAACTGGGATCACCTGATTTGAAAGTGGGATAGCTTCTTCATCCTAACTCCTATGAGATTTTTCAGCTTCCTGGTGATTCTCCACTACTTTATGTTTCAAATCAAGCTTCTTACATCGCGATTCATCCTGGTTTGATAGAATGACAAAGAAGCTGTCATATTCCCAAACAGGAAAACGGGATCACCTGATTTGAAGTGGGATAAGCTTCTTCATCCTAACTCCTATGAGATTTATTCAGCTTCCTGGTGATCTCCACTCTTTATGTATCAAAATCAAGCTTCTTACATCGCGATTCATCCTGGTTTGATTAGAATGACAAAGAAGCTGTCATATTCCCAAACAGGAAAACTGGGATCACCTGATTTGGAAAGTGGGATAGCTCTTCATCCTAACTCCTATGAGATTTTATTCGACTTCCTGTGATTATCCACTACTTTATGTATCAAAATCAAGCGTCTTACATCGCGATCCCTGGTTTGATTAGAATGACAAAGAAGCTGTCATATTCCCAAACAGGAAAACTGGGATCACCTGATTTGAAAGTGGGATAGCTTCTTCATCCTAACTCCTGTGAGATTTATTCGACTTCCTGGTGATTCTCCACGACTTTATGTTTCAAAATCAAGCTTCTTACATCGCGATTCATCCTGGTTTGATTAGAATGACAAAGAAGCTGTCATATTCCCAAACAGGAAAACTGGGATCACCTGATTTGAAAGTGGGATAGCTTCTTCATCCTAACTCCTATGAGATGTATTCGACTTCCTGGTGATTATCCACTACTTTATGTATCAAATCAAGCTTCTTACATCGCGATTCATCCTGGTTTGATTAGAATGACAAAGAAGCTGTCATATTCCCAAACAGGAAACTGGGATCACCTGATTTGAAAGTGGGATAGCTTCTCATCCTAACTCCTATCAGATTTATTTCGACTTCCTGGTGATTATCCACTACTTTATGTATCAAAATCAAGCTTCTTACATCGCGATTCCATCCTGGTTTGATTAGATGACAAAGAAGCTGTCTATTCCCAAACAGAAAACTGGGATCACCTGATTTGAAAGTGGGATAGCTTCTTCATCCTAACTCCTTGAGATTTATTCAGCTTCCTGGTGATTCTCCCCTACTTTAATGTTTCAAAATCAAGCTTCTTACATCGCGATTCATCCTGGTTTGATTAGAATGACAAAGAAGCTGTCATATTCCCAAACAGAAACTGGGATCACCTGATTTGAAAGTGGGATAGCTTCGTCATCCTAACTCCTGTGAGATTTATATTCGACTTCCTGGTGATTATCCACTACTTTATGTATCAAAATCAAGCTTCTTACATCGCGATTCATCCTGGTTTGATTAGAATGACAAAGAAGCTGTTTCATATTCCCAAACAGGAAAACTGGGATCACCTGATTTGAAGTGGGATAGCTTCTTCATCCTAACTCCTATGAGATTTATTCGACTTCCTGGTGATTATCCACTACTTATGTATCAAAATCAAGCTTCTTACATCGCGATTCATCCTGGTTTGATTAGAATGAAAAGAAGCTGTCATATTCCCAAACGGAAAACTGGGATCACCTGATTTGAAAGTGGGATAGCTTCTTCATCCTAACTCCTATGAGATTTATCAGCTTCCTGGTGATTCTCCACTACTTTATGTTTCAAAATCAAGCTTCTTACACATCGCGATTCATCCTGGTTTGATTAGAATGACAAAGAAGATGTCATATTTTCCCAAACAGGAAAACTGGGATCACTGATTTGAAAGTGGGATAGCTTCTTCATCCTAACTCTATGAGATTTATTATTCAGCTTCCTGGTGATTCTCCACTACTTTATGTATCAAAATCAAGCTTCTTACATCGCGATTCATCCTGGTTTGATTAGAATGACAAAGAAGCTGTCATATTCCCAAACAGGAAACTTGGATCACCTGATTTGAAAGTGGGATAGCTTCTTCATCATCCTAACTCCTATGAGATTTATTCGACTTCCTGGTGATTATCCACTACTTTATGTATCAAAATCAAGCTTCGTTACATCGCGATTCATCCTGGTTTGATTAGAATGACAAAGAAGCTGTCAATATTCCCAAACAGGAAAACTGGGATCACCTGATTTGAAAGTGGGATAGCTTCTTTTCATCCTAACTCCTATGAGATTTATCAGCTTCCTGGTGATTCTCCACGAATTTATGTTTTCAAAATCACGCTTCTTACATCCCGATTCATCCTGGTTTGATTAGAATGACAAAGAAGCTGTCATATTCCCAAACAGGAAACTGGGATCACCTGATTTGAAAGTGGGATAGCTTCTTCATCATCCTAACTCCTATGAGATTTATTCGACTTCTGGTGATTATCCACTACTTTATGTATCAAATCAAGCTTCTTACATCGCGATTCATCCTGGTTTGATTAGAATGACAAAGAAGCTGTCATATTCCCAACAGGAAAACTGGGATCACCTGATTTGAAAAGTAGGATAGCTTCTCATCCTAACTCCTATGAGATTTATATGACTTTAGAGTAATAAAGAGTAATCTGAAGTGTTTAGAATAGATTTGAGAGAGATTAGAGAAGAAACGAGTGTAGAGAGTAAGAGATTAGATCAAGAGTCTAAGAGAAATGCCATGGAGGCTAAGATACTCATAACTGTCTAATCTTATTAATGAGACTGAGTTACATATATATAGTGTCGAGATTAGGGCTTTACAATACAAGAGGATAAGCTAAAGCTGTGTAGTCAAGAGGGGTAGCGCTTAGTTTAAAATGATCCCATGAGGTTCTCCACATGTGGTAAGGCATCTAGGATCTTGGATAAGATCCCTTTACCTTACCTTTCCAGCTGTGCCAGAGACTGTCACGCCCAGCTTCTTCCTTTCCCTTAACGGTCACAAATCATCCTAAGCTTTGGGAAAGCTTCTTCCTTCAACCGAGTTACCCGGGTAAGTCTCTTTTACCTTTGGTCGAGTCTGGTCGATACAATCTGTACGGCCGGTACGGCCGGTACGCCTGTACGGCCCGTCCGTACCAAACTCTCCCATGCTCTCCATTCCTTAGTTCTACACTTACTTATCTCTTCATGCCTTCAACCCAACCCCTCATCTCTTCTCCTGTATACTCAGCTCACTTAACACTCCCCCTCAATCTTAGCTTGTGAAAGTCTAAGATTGGACAGCCATGAGATCTTCCTCCATTAAAACCTTACCAAGGAAAACCATTGGGATAAAACCTTGATAGGGAAAAAGAGTAAAGACCTCATGACTTAGGGGATCAGCTCTTCTCTTACCAGATCAATGAGTCCCAATCTAATGTGAATGGACTCCATTGTCTTTTGCCTGCAGCCTTGGTGAACACATCCGCTAACTGATCTTCACTTCTAGTGTAGCATGGCAAGATCACTCCTAGCACAATCATCTGCCTCACCTGTG